>NW_019231930.1:188526-191640 GCF_002742605.1 Olea europaea var. sylvestris
TTGACTTTGTGTACCTTTGTACTTATTTGAATGATCAACCTTCCAGGTGTTGAGCATGAGTAGATTAGGAGGAGCTGGCGCAGTAGCACCGCTTGTGACTGAAATCCCGATAACTTCAGTAGAGGTAATAAAAAAATGATTTTTACTTAGTCTGTGCTCTTAATATACTCCTATAATTTTTGGTCTTCTTGCAGGAGGAAGGTGGTGAAAACGAAAGAGCCCAGCCAGCCTGGGAGAAGTGGTCGAACGATGGTACAGAACGACAGGTTGCTAAGCTCATGGAAGAAAATGTAGGGGCCGCCATGCAGTTTCTTCAATCCAAGGCACTCTGCATGATGCCCATCTCTCTTGCCTCGGTGATCTATCACACTGAACCTCCCGACACCTCCCACTCATGAAACCAGGGTCGAACTCCATTCATAATCCTCCAAAATAACACATACATGTCAACATCATCCTGCCCTAACTTCCTCTAGTCAAATGTCCCAATTCGACTCTCACTAGATTTGTTTTTCTCACTCCCTTTCAGTTGAAATCTAAGTCAGATTCCATGATTCCGCCTTTTCCAGCTTTATTCAAGGGAGAGTTTGATACTCAATGTTTAAAATAATGGAAACCTACCCTCTTGTCCTAGCTAGATTCAAGTAGAGAAGAAAATGTGAAATTGCTATTTGGTATGCTGTGCTTTTTTATATCATTAGTGGCACATTTGTCTAGTCGTAAATGATGAAAGCACTTTTGCAGTGGGAGATGGAGCTTTCATTTTGGTAGTGGATTTAAGGACCCTTCAAAAGGTGATGAATGCGAATATATTGTAATTTTTTTAGCGTATTTTCAAGGCAAGTGGAAATGGGTAGTTAGAAAGGATAAACGGGTTGTTTATTTTGTCCTAAAAAGTTGGATTTATATTCTATCTGAAAATCAATTGTACTACAGGGTCCTATTGGCCGAGTGGGTTGGTTGCCAAAAAGTAATTTGACTCCTTTCTCAATTCTCCTTTACCAGCATTGTAATCAAATTATTGTGAAAAAGGGGAAGAGCTTATGGTCCATAGGCATGGATGAAAACTGTTATTGTCTGAAGTCTAAATTAAATTTTTGTTGATTGTACTATTAACCAGAATCGTGTACAAATTTTGCATGGATCAATCGGTACACTTAGGATGAATTAGACAGACAAATAATATTATGGGTTCACATATAGAATTATTTTATTAGGAGAATTATTTTTCCCTATCCAACATGGTCAATTTGATCTAAAATTAATCCATCCAACTCAATTAATGGTTTGAACTCAACCCAACCCAAACCGATCAAGTGTGGGGTCGGTTTGGGTTGGGTTGGTCGGTTTGAGCTCCGGCTCAATAAAAGTTGAATTCCATTATTTTTTGTTGAATTTGGATAAATTTTTAAATTTTGAAATTACTTGAAAACCTCTATGTTTCAAATATCTATATAATGAATTCTTTCTGAAAAATAATGTATAAATAAGTTTAAAATTTATGAAGCATTTTCCTTTTTACAATTTATTGGAATTTATTCATTTCATCACTATGTTATTAAATTTTACTTCATTGTCAAATAACATCTTTTTTTATACAAAGTGTTCATATGAATCAATCTATTTAAATAAAATAGACGATTATTAATTATAAGTCCTCGTATCTTTACTATTGTGTTTATTCAGTTTTTTTTTTCATCTTAGATATATATTTATTTTTTTTAATTCATTGAGTTGGGTTAGATTTTTAAATCATAGCCCAAGATCCAACCCAATTTCAAATTTAGCAACGTTTGATCCCATTTTTTTCCAATTTTTTCTTTGGAAAAAGCCATATGTCCAAGGTTAGCGACACCGCCCTGTTTTTTGCCCTGTCCCCAACCCTGGGCAAGAAGCAGAACTATTTTTTTTTTCTTCACATCTCATTTTGTTGAAATATGCTGCTGTACCAGGGCTTTTTTGCCCATCATTTTGACAAATACTCACATGGGTGTGGAGTCGGATGGGACTCAAGGTGAATTTAAAATGCAAGAAAAGCCCCACCGACCCCCAAATGTGAGAATAGGTCACGGAGAGTGGGCCCCCAGGGCACATCTCCAAGTGCTAAAAGGGGAAGGTGGAGAAATCCAGTTTTGCTTGAGACTGCTGCATCAAGGGTTCGAATCCTGAAATATGGATTTGGCTCTTGAGTAAGTGCAAGTGTACAAGCAGCCTTCCATCCTGTATCCTTGGAGGCATAACCTGCGATTTACCTCCTTCATGATGCTCCAGGGTAGGGGTGGTGGAGGACCCTTAAGATTAGGGTTTACCCTTTTTTTTTTTAAGGTCAGGGAGGGTGGGTTCCATTTTGTTACGGTATTGACTTGATAACTTGTGTCAGTAAGTTCAAATTTTTGTCAGGAAGATGATGTTGAAAAATTACATCATTGCCCTCCATCTTTCGCAAGCCACGAACCAGTCAATTGAAGGGCATATTTGGAAATTTAATAATTCCAAAATTCATCTTACAACCTAAAACACATGCAAGTTCAGCTGCTGTCACCCCCAGGGCATATCTCCCAGTGGCAAAGGGGAGGGCGGATAGGGCTCAGCGCGGCAGTGTGCAGAGTTCGATTCCCCACAAGGTGGAATTGGCTTTGTTGCAAGCGGGAGTTATCATATGGGTTAACAGCCTAGGCTTATCTATGTGCTTTTCACCCTGACTCCTGGGAGGCACATCCTGCGATTTACCTCCTCCACGATGGCCCAGGGCAGGATCGGTGGGAGCCCCTAAGGTTGGGGTTCAACCTTTTAAGTTCAGCTGCTGTCAGAGAACCGTCCTTTTAGTCTAACTTGGGGCCCACAACTAATGAGAAATGGGTTGGAAAAATGGGCAAGAATGGAGCTAAAACAAGGACTTAATTTTTCAATCCAACCCTATTCAATTGAACTTAAAAAAATCAATCTAAACCGATGAGTTTGGTTTACGTTGATCGGGTTGAGCGATTTGGATTGAGTTTTGCCTAACCCTAAGGAGAATGGGATGTTAAACATGAATTGGAAGAAAATTGAATTTTAGATAAGTTGAGCAGAACAAATACTTTGATTTGATTTATCTTTCAAATGCTAATAAAA
>NW_019231931.1:0-437 GCF_002742605.1 Olea europaea var. sylvestris
AAGACTTCGTCGTGACGTATTAGGGATTTCGGCCATTTTTCGAAAGAATGAGCACTTGCATATTTGGAATGCTTGGAGAGTCGCCGTACGAAGAATTGAGCGTAACTTTTGTCCACGATGTCCGTTTCGGGCCCATAAGTACTTTTTGAAAATGTAGCGACCGTTTTGGATTGAACTCTCAACTTCGTCGTGACGTATGTAGGATTTTAGTAATTTTTCGAAAGAATGAGCACTTGCATGTTTGGAACGCTTGGATAGTCGGCGTACGGAGAATTGAGCGTAACTTTTGCACACGGTGTCCGTTTCGGGCCCATAAGTACTTTTTGGAAATGTAGCGAGCATTTTGGATTGAACTCACAACTTCGTCGTGACGTATGAGGGATTTTAGCCATTTTCGAAAGAATGAGCACTTGCATATTTGGAACGCTTGGATAGTC
>NW_019231931.1:493-2773 GCF_002742605.1 Olea europaea var. sylvestris
GAGCGTAACTTTTGCACACGGTGTCCATTTCGGGCCCATAAGTACTTTTTGGAAATGTAGCGACCGTTTTGGATTGAACTTAAGACTTAGTCGTGACGTATGAGGGATTTCGGCCATTTTTCGAAAGAATGAGCACTTGCATATTTGGAATGCTTAGAGTGTCGGCGTACGATGAATTGAGCGTAACTTTTGTCCACGGTGTCCGTTTCGAGCCCATAAGTACTTTTTGGAAATGTAGCGACCGTTTTGGATTGAACTCGCCACTTCGTCGTGACGTATGAGGGATTTCGGCCATTTTTCGAAAGAATGAGCACTTGCATATTTGGAATGCTTAGAGTGTCGGCGTACGATGAATTGAGCGTAACTTTTGTCCACGGTGTCCGTTTCGAGCCCATAAGTACTTTTTGAAAATGTAGCGACCGTTTTGGATTGAACTCGCCACTTCGTCGTGACGTATGAGGGATTTCGGCCATTTTTCGAAAGAATGAGCACTTGCATATTTGGAATGCTTAGAGTGTCGGCGTACGATGAATTGAGCGTAACTTTTGTCCACGGTGTCCGTTTCGAGCCCATAAGTACTTTTTGAAAATGTAGCGACCGTTTTGGATTGAACTCGCCACTTCGTCGTGACGTATGAGGGATTTCGGCCATTTTTCGAAAGAATGAGCACTTGCATATTTGGAATGCTTAGAGTGTCGGCGTACGATGAATTGAGCGTAACTTTTGTCCACGGTGTCCGTTTCGAGCCCATAAGTACTTTTTGAAAATGTAGCGAGCGTTTTGGATTGAACTCACAACTTCGTCGTGACGTATGAGGGATTTCGGCTTGCATATTTGGAACGCTTGGAGAGTCGGTGTACGAAAAATTCAGCGTAACTTTTGCACACGGTGTCCGTTTCGGGCCCATAAGTACTTTTTGGACGTGTAGCGATCATTTTGGATTGAGCTCACAACTTCGTCGTGACGTATGAGGGATTTTAGCGATTCTTCGAAAGAATGAGCACTTATATATTTGGAATGCTTGGATGGTCGGCGTACGAAGAATTGAGCGTAACTTTTGCACACGGTGTCCGTTTCGGGCCCATAAGTACTTTTTGGACGTGTAGCGATCATTTTGGATTGAGCTCACAACTTCGTCGTGACGTATGAGGGATTTTAGCGATTCTTCGAAAGAATGAGCACTTATATATTTGGAATGCTTGGATGGTCGGCGTACGAAGAATTGAGCGTAACTTTTGCACACGGTGTCCGTTTCGGGCCCATAAGAACTTTTTGGAAATGTAGCGACCGTTTTGGATTGAACTCACAACTTCGTCGTGACGCATGAGTGATTTTAGCGATTTTTCAAAAGAATGACCACTTGCATATTCGGAACGCTTGGATAGTCGGCGTACAGAAAATTGAGCGTAACTTTTGCACACGGTGTCTGTTTCGGACCCATAAGTACTTTTTGGAAATGTAGCGACCGTTTTGGATTGAACTCACAACTTCGTCATGGCGTATGAGGGATTTTATCCATTTTTGAAAGAATGAGCACTTGCATATTTGGAGCGCTTGGATAGTCGGCGTACGAAGAATTGAGCGTAACTTTTGCACACGGTGTCTGTTTCTGGCCCATAAGAACTTTTTGGAAATGTAGCGACCGTTTTGGATTGAACTTAAGACTTTGTCGTGAAGTATGAGGGATTTCGGCCATTTTTCGAAAGAATGAGAACTTGTATATTTAGAACGCTTGGAGAGTCGGCGAACGATGTATTGAGCATAACATTTGCACACGGTGTCCGTTTCGGGCCCATAAGTACTTTTTGAAAATGTAGCGAGCGTTTTGGATTGAACTCACAACTTCGTCGTAACGTATGAGGGATTTTGGCTTGCATATTTGGAACGCTTGGAGAGTTGGCGTGCGAAGAATTCAGCGTAACTTTTGTACACGGTGTCCGTTTCGGGCCCATAAGTACTTTTTGGACGTGTAGCGATCGTTTTGGATTGAACTCACAACTTCGTCGTGACGTATGAGGGATTTTAGCGATTCTTCGAAAGAATGAGCACTTGCATATTTGGAATGCTTGGATAGTCGACGTACGAAGAATTGAGTGTAACTTTTGCACACGGTGTCCGTTTCGGGCCCATAAGTACTTTTTGGAAGTGTAGCGACTATTTTTGATTGAACTTAAGACTTCGTCGCGACGTATGAAGTATTTTGGCCATTTTTCAAAAGAATGAGCACTTGCATATTTGGAACGCTTGGATAGTCGGCGTACGAAGAATTGAGCGTAACTT
>NW_019231932.1:0-2773 GCF_002742605.1 Olea europaea var. sylvestris
TTTTGTTTGTGTAAAAGGAAGTGAGTTGAAGAGGGCGGAGTTGAAGGGCAACCTATGATCTTGTTGGATTATAAGGAGTCACTCCTCAATCTTGATGAATCTAAAACAACCCTTCCTAGTTGGGTTACTTCTTTGTTGCAGGAATTCGAAGACGTATTTTTGGAGGACATGCCTAATGGGTTACCACCCATTCGAGGTATTGAACATCAAATTGATTTCATACCTACAACTGTCATTCCAAATAGGCCAGCTTATCTAAGTAATACTGAGGAGACCAAGGAACTTCAAAGGTAAGTGGAGGAATTGATTAGAAAGGGGTATGTGAGAGAGAGTATGAGTCTATGTGCTGTGCCAAAGAAAGATGGAACCTAGAGGATGTTTGTGGATTGCCTGGCCATCAACAACATAAAGGAAAAGTATCGTCATCTTATTCCTAGGTTAGATGATATGTTGGATGAGTTACATGGCTCATGCATATTTAGTGAAATTGATCTTAAAAATAGCTATCACCAAATTAGGATGAGGGAAGGAGATGAATGAAAAATCACCTTTAAAACTAATGCACCTAGCATGTTTATACAATTAATGAATTATATTTTGTGTGCATTCATAGGTAAATTTGTAGTAGTTTACTTCGATGACATCTTGAGATATAGTAAAGACTTAAATGAGCATATCGGGCATTTAAGATATGTGCTTATAGTCTTAAGACAAGAACAATTTTATGGTAATTTTAAAAAGTGTACATTTTGCATGGAAAAAGTTGATTTTCTTGGATATTTTATTAGTACAAAGGAGATAGAAGTGGATGATGAGAAAATCAAGGCTATCAATGAATGACTAACACCTAAAAGCATAATTGAGGTAAGATGCTTTCACAGTTGGCTAGCTTCTATAGGCATTTTGTTAAAGATTTTAGCACAATTGCCACACTACTTATGGAAATTGTCAAGAAAAAGTGTAGGATTTCAATAGGGCGTTGAATAAGAACATGCATTTAACACCATTAAAGATAGGTTGTCTCAGACACCGATTTTATCACTTTTAATTTTGGCATAACTTTTGAGATTGAACGTAATGCGTCAGGAATAGGCATTGGAGCTATTTTAATGCAGGGTAGAAGGCCAATAGCTTAAGTAAAAATCTTATTGAAGCAGCTCTCAATCATCCTATTTAGTAAGATGACACATTTCATTCCATGTCATAAAATTGATGATGCTACCAATTTGTGGTTCTAATCTTTAAGGAAGTAGTGCGCTTACATGTGATTTATAGGAGCATTGTATTGGATAGGGATGTTAAATTCCTTAGTAACTTTTGGAGGATTTTGTGGAACTAGTTAGACACCAAGTTATTGTTTTCTACCTATTGTTACCCATCGATCAATGGATAAACTGAGGTTGTTAACAGAACCATGATACAATTGTTATGCTCTATAGTTAATAAGAACTTGAAGAGTTGGGAAGATTGTTTGTCATTCATTAAATTTGCATATAATAGGGAAACATATTCTACTACTTCTTGTTTGCCTTTTGAAATTGTATATGATTTTAATCTATTAACACCTTTAGATTTAATTCCTTTACCTATTGATGAAAGAGGTAGATGAAATGGAAGGATGAAGGCTGACTTGGTGGAATCATTCCATGAAAAAGGTAAGATTGCAAATTGAGAAGAACAACAAGCACTATACTTCTCAAACAAATAAACGTAGGAAGAGCATTACATTTGTACCCGGTGATTGGGTTTGGGTACACTTATAAGGAATGCTTTTCAGAACAAAAAATCAAAGTTGCAGCCCTAGGGAAATGGTTCATTTCAAAACCTCGAAAGGATTAATGATAATGCATACAACTAGATCTTTCTAGCGAGTATAATGTTTCGACTATTTTAATGTCTTTGATCTTTCTCTCTTTGATGTAGCTACAGATTCGAGGTCGAATACATCCGAAGAGGGAGGGATGATGTAATCCATGGCACGAAGACAAGTCCAGACAAGGATCCACTGGTTGTTGAAGAAAGGCCTATAACTAGGTCACGAGCGAAGAGGGTTAAGGAAGCAATGAGACGAAACATTGTTCATGGCAAGTAAATCAACAAGTTACATGTTGGGCTCGAAGGAAGACACTAAATGGATCAACTTGATTCATGCCATAGAAAGATGGATTGCATGGTTACACTATATGACGACATTGTGCAATGAGATATGCGGTCGCATGCCTTCATGCAGAACATTCAATCAGAGGATTGACTTGACCTATGTGACTGCATAGACTAGTACTATGCGGCCGTAAAATTTACTTAATCTTCTAATTATGTTAAAACTCTAATTTTTTGGTATCTTTTGTAATATTTAGAATTATATCCCGTGTCAATTTGGGTTTTATAAGTTCCTTATAGATATAACTCATCTTTTCATTGTAAACATTTAATTAATTTTTGCGAGATATTATTGAGAGGCATAATTGCTTTCATTTTTTGTTCTTCATTGAACTAATTTTTGAACTTATCAGTATTTATTTCTTGTGGCGTTCAAACAATCCGGGAGAGATTCTCGAGTCTTGTGATACGGGTTAATATATTGTGGGTGATTGCTTTGGTTTAATATTTTTGGATTAAACTCTAAAATTTGATTTCTTGGCTTTTTTGGGTAGAATAAATCTTGTATGGATTTCATAGCTATTGTTGCTATGTGGGTTCACATCACCTTATAACTACAAGGGTCTGATAAGAGTGTAAAATATAATATTTTCTCCTCTTAATTATTTCATTG
>NW_019231933.1:0-2772 GCF_002742605.1 Olea europaea var. sylvestris
CTAGTGGTGTAATATAATGCTCTTTAGTAACTATGGCTGTGCTTAGCGTCTGTTTGAAGATTTTTATTTGTATTTATTTATATATTCTTTTTTTTTTTGGGAAAAAATGGGCTTTTGAATGGTAAGTTTTAGGAGTCTCCTTGGTTAAAAAGCAAGGATAAGTTTTGGGCTTACGTGAAGAATATTTTATTGTGAAAATGTGTGGTTGAAAATGAGTATGAGAAAAAAAGAATGAGAAAGAATGGTTGAAACAGGGGCTTAGCTTAGATTTTGCATGTTCTCCATGATTTTCTAACAAATTTATTAATTTATCTCCATTCTCATTCTTCTCTAGTCATTTCCACTTTATTATATTTGCTTATGCAGCTTTGGGTCCTTTTTATGTAAATATGTCATCATCCTTTTTGCCAATTTCTCCTGCATTCTAATTGCTACTATATGTGGTTTCTTGGGTTTATTTATTAGTTTATCCGTACATCCTTTTGTATTACCACAGTGGCATGGAACTAACTGTCAGCTTTGGCTTCAGTGCACAAAGCAAATTATTTACTGCTTACAGAACCTTAATCTGCTGATCTCACGCGGCTTTCTAGAGTGATTATTATTTTTGATATATTATTCTAAAAATAGGAAGATCTAGAACATTCAGTAGCTGAGGTTATACCGTGATGTGTACCGACTCGAAAGGCTGAGGAAAAAGGGCTCAAATTTGCCATGTATATGGTTGTCCCATCTTCCTCTCCTGTATCTGGTTCTGACATATTTGATATCTGTTCATTTGGAAGTGAGTCTGTGGTGTTTGGCAAATGGAGGCTTGCATGATTGCCAGTTTATTTGCACGGCGTATTAGTTACACTTGTTGTCCAGGATTGTTAGGCTTATGAAATGTAAATCATCTGAAGATATAACTGATATACCTTCTGTGTTCTCCAGAATCCTCCTGAAGTACATGCAAATGCTGCAGAAACATTATGTGCAATAACCCGAAATGCTCCATCACCTCTGGCTGCTAAACTATCCAGCCCAAGGTTGTATGAATAAAACTGAATACTTTTCCCCACCCCGTAGATCAGTTTTTGGCTGTTTTTTGAACAAATTGATATAAATATTTGTTGAATTTGTAGCTCTGTATGTGCAGTTTTGTTGCAAGGATATTTGATCATGCACTTAAAGACTCATGTTCAAAATCTGCCCTTGTGCACTCGTTGTCTGTGTGTATTTCTTTGTTGGATCCAAGAAGATCAATTTCTTCACCTGTAATGTATTCTTTCAAAAATCAGCATGTGTACGAATTGGCTAATCGTGATACTGTTGGTGCAATGCTTCCCAAACTGGGTGAGTCCATAACCGCTTACATTAGTAATTACTCTTGTGCTACTTTATATTCGTATTTACATATTCATTTATGATCAGTAAAACAAGCCAAAAGTTATGTATTGTTACATGTATTAGGGGCCACTCATCCAGTTTCTTGTTTGTGGAATCTTGACTCAATGGTTTATGAAACTGTTGCTATATTGATTTTTGGTTTATTTCCAATGTCTAGCTCAATTTTTTAGGATTATCCTGAAGAAAATATGTATTTAAATGAAACTTTGTGGAGAATGGTTATGACAGGCACGTAGCTGTGAGATCTTTAAATATTTCGCGGCAAAATTCTGTTGGTCGACATTATTTGTGTAGGTTGCATATCACAGTTTTCAACTATAGCAACAACAAACCAATACTTGTACCAAATAAATTTGGGATCCAAGGTAATAAGAGCAGGATTCTAAACTAACCGGTTAGAGCCTGTTTTTGATAGTTGTATAACTGACAGAATGACTTATTCTATAGCTATAATAAACATACCAAGATATGGTTAGAAGTGAGAAACCTATGCGTCAAGATTATGTATTAGGATTACATTTAAAACCTAGACATAATATCTATAATATACTCCTTGGAATGCATTAAAAAATTCAGTTTTTACTGAAATCTTCCTCAACTATCAATTCAGACTTAGTATTTCCAAGGGACAAGCTAGGCTTAGTAAAATAACCTTGCAGACTTGGTAGATGAACCATTAACTATCATAGACATAACATCTATAATGCACTCCTTGGAATGCATTAAAGAATCAGTTTTTTACTTAATCTTCCTCAGCCGTCAATTCAGACTGGTATTTTCCAAGGGAAAGGCTAGGTTTAATGAAATAAACCTTGCAGAGTGGTAAATGATCCATTAACTGCCCTAGGCAGGCAATTACATGTGTCAAGTGGAAAAGGTATAGTCATATTGGCGATAAGGAAAATATCTTTATGCTTCTACTTTCTATGTTCTTTTTCGTTGTATTTTAATTCCATGGGGAAAGAAAAAAAAAAGAAGGGGGGGGGGGGGGGGGGGTTAGCCTCATCCTTGGCATGATCTGGTAATTGACATATATATGTGGGCTAGAAAGGGAAAATTTCCAAATATTATTACTTCGTAACAAGTGGCTTGGCGTGAGTGCCCTGCTGTTTTCAATTTGCAATTTTTAACCAACAGGATAAGCGTTGACATATTTGTGGTGCAGGGGACTTGCTGACTCTGTTAAGAGTGTCATCTGATGAGAAGATTCTACCTACGACTTATGGTGAATTACGGCCTCCTTTTGGGAAACACCGTTTAAAGGTTTGTATGTTAATTTTGGTTATTTTTTTCATGCAAACCTCAGAATGATGCCAAATTTAAATCCTTGGTTGGACACAGGATCACATGTTTGGTGTTTTAACTTTTCATGCAATTGTCTTC
>NW_019231934.1:0-2772 GCF_002742605.1 Olea europaea var. sylvestris
CTGGTTTATTCATTTTTTGCAAATTGCTAGTCTAGTTCGATTGGAATCGAGCCAATGAAAAGTGGCTTTTGATTTCATGTTAATTTCGTGTTTGTTCATTTTTGACGAGTTGCTAGTCTAATTCGATTGGAATCGAGCCAATGAAAATTGGCTTTTGATTTCATGATGATTTCGGGTTTGTTCATTTTTGGCGAATTGCTTGTCTAATTCTATTGGAATTGAGCCAACGAAAAGTGGCTTTTGATTTCATGATAACTTCCAGTTTGTTCTTTCTAGCGAATTGCAAGTCTAATTCGATTAGAATCGAGCTAATGATAAGTGGGTTTTGATTTCATGATAACTTCGGGTTAGTTCATTTTTGGCGAATTGCTAGTCTAATTCGGTTGGAATCGAGTTAATGAAAAGTGGCTTTTGATTTACTTCAGTTTTGTTCATTTTGGCGAATTGCGAGTCTAATTCGATTGGAATCAAGCAAATGAAAAGTGGCTTTTGATATCTTAATAACTTCGGGTTTATTCATTTTTGGCGAATTGCTAGTGTAATTCGATTAGAATCGAGCCAATGAAAAGTGGCTTTTGATTACATGATAACTTCGGGTTTGTTCATTATTTGCAAATTGCTAGTCTAATTCGATTGGAATCGAGCCAATGAAAAGTAGGTTTTCATTTCATTATAACTTCGTGTTTGTTCGTTTTTGGCGAATTGCTAATTTATTTCGATTGGAATCTAGCCAATGAAAAGTGGGTTTTGATTTGTTGATAACTTCGAAGTTGTTCCGCTTTGGCGAATTGCTAGTGAAATTCGATTGGAATCGAGCCAATGGAAAGTTGTTTTTTGATATCACGATAACTTTCGATTTATTCATTTTTGGCGGATTGCTAGTCTAGTTCGATTGGAATCGAACTAATTAAAAGTGGCTTTTGATTTTATGATAAATTCGGGTTTGTTCATTTTTGGCGAATTGCTAGTCTAATTGGATTGGAATCGAGCCAATGAAAAGTGGTTTTTGATTTCATGATAACTTTGGGTTTGTTCATATTTGGCGAATTTCTAATCTAATTCGATTGGAATCGAGCCAACGAAAAGTGGCTTTTGATTTTATGATAAATTCGGGTTTGTTCATTTTTGGCGAATTGCTAGTCTAATTGGATTGGAATCGAGCCAATGAAAAGTGGCTTTTGATTTCATGATAACTTCGGGTTTGTTCATTTTTGGCAAATTGCTAGTCTAAGTCGATTGGAATCGAGCCAATGGAAAGTGGGTTTTGATTTCATGATAACTTCGGGTTAGTTCGTTTTTGGCGAATTGCTAGTCTAATTCGGTTGGAATCGAGCCAATGAAAATTGGAGTTTGATTTCATGATAACTTTGGATTTGTTCATTTTGGCGAATTGCAAGTCTAATTCGATTGGAATCGAGCAAATGAAAAGTGGCTTTTGATATCTTGATAACTTCGGGTTGTTCGTTTTTAGTGAATTGGTGGTCTAATTCGATTGGAATCGAGCCAACGAAAAGTGATTTTTGATTTCATGATAATTTCGGGTTTGTTCATTTCTTTCGAATTGCTAGTTCAATTTAATTGGAATCGAGGCAATGAAAAGTAGTATTTCATTTCATGATAACTTTGGGTTTGTTCATTTTCGGCGAATTGCGAGTCTAATTCGATTAGAATCCAGCCAACAAAAAGTGGGTTTTGATTTCATGATAACTTCGGATTTGTTCCTTTTTGGCGAATTGCTAGTCAAATTCGATTGGAATCGAGCCAATGAAAAGTGGCTTTTTGATTTCACGATAACTTATGGTCTATTCATTTTTGGCAAATTGTTAGTCAAATTCGATTGGAATCAAGCCAATGAAAAGTGGCTTTTGATTTCATGATAACTTCAGGTTTGTTGGTTTTTGGCAAATTGCTAGTCTAATTCGGTTGGAATCGAGCCAATGAAAAGTGGCTTTTGATTTCTCGATAACTTTGGGTTTGTTCATTTTTGGCGAATCACTAGTCTAATTCGTTGGAATCCAGGCAATGAAAAGGGGCTTTTGATTTCATAATAACTTCGAATTTGTTCATTTTTTGCGAATTGCGAGTCTAATTCGATTGGAATCGAGCCCATGAAAAGTGGGTTTTCATTTCATGATTAGTTCGTATTTGTTCGTTTTTGGCGAATTGCTAGTCAAATTCGATTGGAATCGAGCCAATGAAAAGTGGCTTTTTGATTTCAGGATAACTTCTGGTTTATTCGATTTTGGCGAATTGCTAGTCTAATTCAATTGGTATCGAGCCAATTAAAAGTGGCTTTTGATTTCATGATAACTTCGGGTTTGTTCATTTTTGGCGAATTGCTAGTCTAATTGGATTGTAATCGAGCCAGTGAAAAGTGGTTTTTGATTTCATAATAACTTCGGGTTTGTTCTTTTTTAGCGAATTGCAAGTCTAATTCGATTGGAATCGAGTCAATGAAAAGTGGATTTTGATTTCATGATAACTTCGCGTTTGTTCATTTTTGGCGAATTTCTAATCTAATTTGATTGGAATCGAGCCAACGAAAAGTGGCTTTTGATTTCATGATAACTTTTGGTTCGTTCGTTTTTGGTAAATTGCTAATCTAATTCGATTGGAATCGAGCCAATGAAAAGTGGCTTTTGATTTCTTGATAACTTCGGGTTTGTTCATTTTTGGCAAATTGCTAGTGTAAATCGATTGGAATCGAGCCAATGAAAAGTGGGTTTTCATTTCATTTTAACTCCGTATTTGTTCGTTTTTGGCGAATTGCTA
>NW_019231935.1:0-2772 GCF_002742605.1 Olea europaea var. sylvestris
ACTTTTCAATGGCTCGATTCCAATCAAATTTGATAAGCGATTCGTCAAAAACGAACAAACTCGAAGTTATCATGAAATCAAAAAAAACTTTTCATTGGCTCGATCCAATCGAATTAGACTACCAATTCGCCAGAAACGAACAAACCTGGTGTTATCATGATATCAAAAGCCACTAATCATTGGCTCGTTTCCAAATTAAATTAGACTTGCAATTCGCCAAAAATGAAATGACCCGAATTTATCTTGAAATCGAAAACCACTTTTCATTGCCTCGATTCCAATTGAATTAGACTTGCCATTCGTAAAAAATGAAAAAAACTCGAACTTACCATGAAATGAAAAGCCACTTTTCATTGATTGGATTCCAATCGAATTCCTCCAGCGATTCATCAAAAATGAACAAACTCGAAGTTATCATGAAATCAAAAGAAAATTTTCATTTGGTTGAATCCAATCGAATTAGATGAGCAATTCGCCAGAAACGAAGAAACTCGAAGTTATCATGATATCAAAAACAATTTTTCATTGGCTCGATTCCAATCGAATTAGACTAGAAATTCGCCAAAAACGAACACACCCGAAGTTATCATGAAATCCAAAACCACTTTTCTTTGGCTCGATTCCAATCGAATTAGACTAGCAATTTGTCAAAAATGAACAAACTCGAAGTTATCATGAAATCAAAAGTCACTTTTCATTGGCTTGATTCATATAAAATTAGATCAGCAATTAGCCAAAATGAACAAGCCCGAAGTTATAATGATGTCAAAAACCACTTTTCGTTGGCTTCATTCCAATCGAATTAGACTAGCAATTTGCCAAAAATGAACAAACCCGTTGTTATCTTGAAATCAAGAACTAGTTCTTATTCGCTCAATCCCAATCGAATTAGACTAGCAATTCGCCAAAAACGAACAAACCCAAAGTTATGAAGAAATCAAAAATCACTTTTCATTGGCTCGATTCCAATCGAATTGGACTTGCAATTCGCCAGAAACGAACAAGCCCGAATTTATCGTGATATCAAAAACAACTTTTCATTGGCTCTATTCCAATAGAATTAAACTAGCAATTCGCCAAAACGAACAAACCTGAATTTATCATGAAATAAAAATCGCTATTCATTTGCTTGAGTTCAATTGAATTAGACTAACAGTTCACCAAAAACGAGCAAACCCTAATTTTTCATGAAATCATAAACCACTTTTCCTTGGTTCGATTCCAATCGATTTAGACTAGTAATTCGCCAAAAACTAACAAACCTGAAGTTATCAACAAATCAAAAACCACATTTGGCTGGATTCCAATAGAATTAGACTAGCAATTCGCTAAAAACGAACAAACCAAAAGTTATCATGAAATCAAAAATCACGTTTCATTGACTCGAGCCCAATCGAATTAGACTAGGAATTCGTTGAAAATGGACAAACCTGAAGTTATCTTGAAATCAAAAACCACTATTCTTTCACTCGAGTCCAATCGAACTAGACTAGCAATTCGTAAAAAATGAACAAACCCGATGTTATCATGAAATTAAAAACCACTTTTCATTGGCTCGATTCCAATCGAATTAGACTAGCAATTCGTCAAAAACGAACAAACTCAAAGTTATCATGAAATCAAAAGCCACTTTTCATTGGCTCGATTCCAATCGAATTAGACTAGCAAGTCGCCAAAAACGAACAAACCCAAAGTTATAATGAAATAAAAAATCACTTTTCATTAGCTCGATTCCAATCAAATGATACTAGCAATTCCCCAAAAATGAACAAATGTGAAGTTATCATGAAATCAAAAACCACTTTTCATTGGCTCGATTCCAATCGAATTGGGCTAGCATCTCGCCAAAAACAAACAAACACGAACTTGTCATGAAATCAAAAACAACTTTTCATCAGCCCGATTCCAATCAAACAAGTATAGTAATTCGCCAAAAATGAACAAACCCGAAGGTATCATGAAATCAAAAACAACTCTTCATTGGCTCGATTCCAATCGAATTTGACAAGCGATTCGTAAAAAAACGAATAAACTAGAAGTTATCATGAAATCAAAAGCCACTTTTCATTAACTCGATTCCAATAGAATTAGACTAGCAATTCGCTAGAAATGAACAAACCCAAGGTTATCAAGATATCAAAAGCTACTTTTCATTGGCTCGATTCCAATTGAGTTAGACTGGCGATTCGTAAATAAGGAAAACCTCGAACTAATCATGAAATCAAAACCCACTTTTCATTCACTCGATTTCAATCAAATTAAACTAGCAATTTTTCCAAAACGAACAAACTCGAAGTTATCATGAAATCAAAAACCACTTTTCATTAGCTCGAGTCCAATCGAATTTGACAAGCGATTCGTCAAAAATGAACAAACTCGAAGTAATCATGAAATCAAAAGCCACTTTTCATTTGGTTGATTACAATCGAATTAGACTAGCAATTCGCTCGAAAAAAATAAACCAGAAGTATCATGATATCAAAAACAACTTTTCATTGGCTCGATTCCAATCAAATTAGACTACCAATTCGCCAAAAATGAAAAGACTCGTAGTTTTCTTGAAATTAAAAACCACTTTTCATTGGCTCGATTCCAATCGAATTAGACTAGCAATTCGCCAAAAACGAAAAGTCTCCTAGTTATCCTGAAATCAAAAACCACTTTTCATTGGCTCGATTCCAATCGAATGAGACTAGTGAATCGTCAAAAATGAACAAACTCGAAGTTATCATGAGTTCAAAAACCACTTTTCATTAGGTCAATTCCAATCGA
>NW_019231936.1:0-2772 GCF_002742605.1 Olea europaea var. sylvestris
CCAAAACGGTCGCTTCATTTCCAAAAAGTACTTATGGGCCCAAAATGGACACCGTGTGCAAAAGTTACGCTCAATTCTTAGCAGGCCGACTCTCCGAGCATTCCAAATATGCAAGTGCTCATTCTTTCGAAATATGGCCAAAATCCCTCGTACGTCACGACGAAGTGGAGAGTTCAATTCAAAACGGTCGCTACATTTGTAAAAAGTACTTATGGGCCCAAAACGGACACCGTGTGCAAAAGTTATGCTCAATTCTTCACACGCCGACTCTCCAAGCATTCCAAATATGCAAGTGCTTATTCTTTTGAAAAATGGCCAAAATCCCTCGTACGTCACGACGAAGTGGTGAGTTCGGTCCAAAACGGTCGCTACATTTCCAAAAAGTACTTATGGCCCCAAAACGGACACCGTGTGCAAAAGTTACGCTCAATTCTTCGTCCGTCGACTCTCCAAGTGTTCCCAATATGCAAGTGCTCATTCTTTCAAAAAATGGCCAAAATCCCTCGTACGTCACGACGAAGTGGTGAGTTCATTCCAATATGGTCACAACATTTCCAAAAAGTACTTATGGGCCCAAAACGGACACCGTGTGCAAAAGTTAAGCTTAATTCTTCGTACGCGACTCTCCAAGCGTTCTAAATATGCAAGTGCTCATTCTTTCAAAAAACGGCCAAAATCCCTCGTATGTCATGACGAAGTGGTGAGTTCAATCCAAAACGGTCGCAACATTTCCAAAAAGTACTTATGGGCCCAAAACGGACACCGTGTGCAAAAGTTATGCTCAATTCTTTGTCCGTCGACTCTCCAAGCGTTCTAAATATGCAAGTGCTCATTCTTTCGAAAAAAGGCCAAAATCCCTCGTACGTCACGATGGAGTGGTGTGTTCAATCCAAAATGGTCGCTTCATTTCCAAAAACTACTTATGGGCCCAAAACGGACATCGTGTGCAAAAGTTATGCTCAATTCTTAGCACGCCGACTCTCCAAGCGTTCCAAATATGCAAGTGCTCATTCTTTTGAAATATGGCCAAAATCCCTGGTACGTCACGACGAAGTGGTGAGTTCAATCCAAAACGGTCGCTACATTTCCAAAAAGTACTTATGGGCCCAAAATGGGCACCGTGTACAAAAGTTAAGCTCATTTCTTCGTACGTCGACTCTGCAGGCGTTCCAAATACGCAAGTGCTCATTCCTTCGAACAATGGCCAAAATCCCTCGTACGTCACGACGAAGTGGAGAGTTCAATCCAAAACGGTCGCTACATTTCCAAAAAGTACTTATGGATCCAATACGGACACCGTATTCAAAAGTTACGCTCAATTCTTAGCACGCCGACTCTCCAAGCGTTCGAAATATTCAAGTGCTCATTCTTTCGAAATATGGCCAAAATCCCTCGTACGTCACGACAAAGTGGTGAGTTCAATCCAAAACAGTCGCCACATTTCCAAAAAGTACTTATGGGCCCAAAACGGACACCGTGTACAAAAGTTACTCTCAATTCTTCGTCCGTCGACTCTCCAAGCGTTCTAAATATGCAAGTGCTCATTCTTTCGAAAAAAGGCCAAAATCCCTCGTACGTCACGATGGAGTGGTGTGTTCAATCCAAAATGGTCGCTTTATTTCCAAAAACTACTTATGGGCCCAAAACGGACATCGTGTGCAAAAGTTATGCTCAATTCTTAGCACGCCGACTCTCCAAGCGTTCCAAATATGCAAGTGCTCATTCTTTCGAAATATGGCCAAAATCCCTCGTACGTCACGACGAAGTGGAGAGTTCAATCCAAAACGGTCGCTACATTTCCAAAAAGTACTGATGGGTCCAATACGGACACCGTGTTCAAAAGTTACGCTCAATTCTTAGCACGCCGACTCTCCAAGCGTTCCAAATATGCAAGTGCTCATTCCTTCGAACAATGGCCAAAATCCCTCGTACGTCACGACGAAGTGGAGAGTTCAATCCAAAACGGTCACTACATTTCCAAAAAGTACTTATGGATCCAATACGGACACCGTGTTCAAAAGTTACGCTCAATTCTTAGCACGCCGACTCTCCAAGCGTTCGAAATATTCAAGTGCTCATTCTTTCAAAATATGGCCAAAATCCCTCGTACGTCACGACAAAGTGGTGAGTTCAATCCAAAACAGTCGCCACATTTCCAAAAAGTACTTATGGGCCCAAAACGGACACCGTGTACAAAAGTTACTCTCAATTCTTCGTCCGCCGACTCTCCAAGCGTTCTAATCATGCAAGTGCTCATTCTTTCGAAAAATGGCCAAAATCCCTCGTACGTCATGACGAGGTGGTGAGTTCAATCCAAAACGATCACTACATTTCCAAAAAGTACTTATGGGCTCAAAACGGACACCGTGTACAAAAGTTACGCTCAATTCTTCGTCTGTCGACTCTCCAAGCGTTCTAATCATGCAAGTGCTCATTCTTTCGAAAAATGGCCAAAATCCCTCGTACGTCATGACGAGGTGGTGAGTTCAATCCAAAACGATCACTACATTTCCAAAAAGTACTTATGGGCCCAAAACGGACACCGTGTGCAAAAGTTACGCTCAATTCTTCGTCCGTCGACTCTCCAAGCGTTCTAATCATGCAAGTGCTCATTCTTTCGAAAAATTCCCAAAATCCCTCCTACATCACAACGAAGTGGTGAGTTCAATCCAAAACGGTCGCTACATTACCAAAATGTACTTATGGGCCCAAAACGGACACCGTGTGCAAAAGTTACACTCAATTCTTCGTACACCGACTCTCCAAGCGTGG
>NW_019231937.1:0-2772 GCF_002742605.1 Olea europaea var. sylvestris
CACATTTCTTAAACTTAGCATATAACTGCTTGTCCTTTAAGACCTGCAGAACTATTCTCAAGTGTTTCACATGTTCTTCCTTATTACGAGAATAAATAAGGATACCATCAATAAATACAATTACAAACTTATAAAGAAAGTCTCCAAATACCCTATTCATCAGATCCATAAAAGCTACTGGAGCATTTGTTAACCCAAATGGCATTACCAAAAACTCATAATGACCATATCTCGTACTAAATGCTGTCTTAGAAATGTCATCTCCCTTTATTTTAAGTTGATGGTATCCAGATCACAAATCAATCTTCAAAAATACAGATGCACCCTGAAGTTGATCAAACAAATCATCAATTCTCGGTAATGGGTATTTATTTTTAATTGTCACCTTATTCAACTCTCGATAATCGATGCACAGCCTCATAGTACCATCATTTTTACGAACAAACAATACTGGTGCACCCCATGGTGAAAAGCTAGGTCTAATAAAACCTTTATCTAACAACTCTTATAATTGTAACTTCAACTCTTTTAGTTCAGTTGGGGCCATTCTATATGGAGCCTTGGAAATTGGAGATGTTCCTGGAATTAAATCAATTACAAACTCTATCTCACGCTCTGGTGGTACCCCAGGTAAATCATTAGGAAATACCTCTGGCAATTCTTGTGCCACTGGCACATCACTAAGATTCGGATTGTGTTGTGCTTCAACAGCATTAACACTAACCAAATACCCTGCACACCCACTATCTAGTAACCTTTGTGCTTTCAATACCGATATGGTTGGAACTCTAAAAATTTTTTCAATCCCAATTAACTTAAATGGCTCATTTCCCAAAGGTTGAAAGGTCACTGACTTCCTCATACAATCTATAGTAGCTTGATATTTTGACAACCAATCCATACCTAAAATTATATCATAATCTTTCATTTCTAACATAATTAAATCTACAAAGAGCTCTCAATTTTCTTTAAGAATCACACATGCTTTTTTTTATTTCTAGGCCAATGCTGTCCTTGACCTTGTCTAAACTGTCAACGAGCCTCTTGAGCACGACTAATCCTTTGTTCGGCTTGTTCTGCAACTAAGGCTCTCTCTGCAATTTGAGAATATGAAACATCTAGGATTCCTGCCATGCTTACATCTCTATATAGTTCTAGTCTTAACCCCTCAAGAAACCTTTCTACTTTTAATGCATCAGTATTGATCATGTGGGTTGCAAACCTAGATAGTTGTTCAAACTTACGAATATACTCCCCCACTATCATCCCTCCTTGTCTTAGCTGTATAAATTCATTCATCTTCATGGCTCGAACTGGGGCTGTAAAATATTTATTACGAAATAACTCTTTAAATCTTTCCAAAGTCATGGCATTTACATCTTCAATGCTACTCATCGTATCCCACTAATGTCTAGCACTACCTTATAGCATAAAGGATGCACAAACCACCTTTTCTACTTCTGAAACTCTCGTATACCTGAACATATTCCCTAAAGTTCTCAACCAATCCTCTGTTACAGTTGGATCTAATGCATCCTCAAATATTGGAGGATTTAGTTTTCTAAAACTTTTCCCAACTGTCTCAATATGTTCAGCTCTTTATTGTGGTTGTAAAAATTCAGCCCTTCAATGCTCTCTCCTTTCTCTTTGTTGTACTAATTGTTGAATTTGTTGAGATTGGCACTCAACCAATTCTGTAAGCCTATCAATAACAACATCCTGACTGTAATCTTGAACAGATGCCTCTTGCCCTGGAGTTCTAGCTATACTAAGACTACTAGCATATCTGGTTCTCATCATGGTTGCAAATAAAGGTTGGCCAATATCATTCATGAAATATGCAAAAAATAATGCAACCAAATAAAACTTTCTGGCGTAGCTGTGCTCTTTCATATTTCGAGATCATGTACATGGACAGTCTACATAATTATAACCTCGCTCTGATACCACTCTCTGTCACACCCCCAAATTAACATTGATATCTATACACAACCTAGATATAGAATTTTACATATATATATTTTTTTCGAGTTTGTTAACTTCTAATCACCTGTGACACGATCATATAACATATCGAAACCCAAAATCATATTGCCATAATCCAACATCTATATTCTGAGCTTATAAACATGTCTACAGGCCATTTCAAAAGTACACTATATAGGATTCCAAAAATATAACCCAACAGATGGCAGCCTACAAAATAACCCTACAGGTCGTCATCCATGTACATCAAACTCTGGAATCCTGTAGGAGCTCCACAGCTAGCCATGCTCTCTATGTAGTTCCATGTTCACCTACAATGCAAGAACTACATAAGCCAATGCTTAGTAAGCAAAATCATGCATGTCCTGAATATGAGTAATAACAACATATGACACAATGCCATTTACTTTAAATATCACGATAAAAGTATCATATTTCAATATTCGTCAAAGTCGACTAGAAATCATTTCACTTGAAATCTTTCATTTCATTGGGCCCTTGACCCACCTACTATGCACCGGATAGAGCTCTGCATAATATCAATATCAATAATCAAATGGCCGGTATGAAATCGACACCGACAAGTGGACCATCCTCTCGTGACCACTAGAGGCCCATCCCCTGACTACCCCTATGATAACCCAAGAAGTCTCCCACCTGGCAGCGCCAATAATCATAACAAGGGCATAGTCGAGTGGTCCGTCCTACCGTGATCACCAAAGGCCCATCCCCTATCTACCTTTGCAATCACCCAGGAAGTAACACCCGCAATGCCAAACATATCAC
>NW_019231938.1:0-2772 GCF_002742605.1 Olea europaea var. sylvestris
GTTGATCGGAAACAAAAATCGCGCTGGGGGCAATTTCGTCATTTTTCGCGACTGTGTCGGAATGGGCTCAAATTTGACTGGTTTATCGTGAACAAAAACTGCGCCGGGTGCAATTTCGTCATTTTTCTCGACTGTGTCGGAATTGACGGAAATTTGGCAGTTTGATCTGAAATAAAAATCGCGCCGGGGGCAATTTCGTCATTTTTCTCGACTGTGTCGGAATTGACGGAAATTTGGCAGTTTGATCTGAAATAAAAATCGCGCCGGGGGCAATTTCGTCATTTTTCTCGACTGTGTCGGAATTGACGGAAATTTGGCAGTTTGATCTGAAATAAAAATCGCGCCGGGGGCAATTTCGTCATTTTTCTCGACTGTGTCGGAATTGACGGAAATTTGGCAGTTTGATCTGAAATAAAAATCGCGCCGGGGGCAATTTCGTCATTTTTCTCGACTGTGTCGGAATTGACGGAAATTTGGCAGTTTGATCTGAAATAAAAATCGCGCCGGGGGCAATTTCGTCATTTTTCTCGACTGTGTCGGAATTGGCTGAAATTTGGCGGTTTGATCGTAAATAAAAATCGCGCCGGGGGCAATTCCGTCATTTTTCTTGACTGTGTCGGAATGGGCTCAAATTTGACAGGTTTATCGTGAACAAAAATCGCGCAGGGGCAATTTCGTCATTTTTTGCGACTGTCTCGAAGTTGGCTGAAATTTAACTTGTTGATCGGAAACAAAAACCGCCCCGGGGGCGATTTCGTCATTTTTCGCGACGTTGTCGGAATGGGCTGAAATTTGACAGGTTGATTGGAAACAAAAATCGCACCGGGGGCAATGTCGTCATTTTTCTTCACTGTGTCGAATGGGCTCAAATTTGACAGGTTTATCGGGAACAAAAACTTCGCCGGGGGCAATTTCGTCGTTTTTCTCGACTTTGTCGGAATTGACTGAAATTTGGCAGTTTGATCGGAAACAAAAATCGGGCTGGGGGCAATTTCGTCATTTTTCTCGACTGTGTCGGAATGGGCTCAGATTTGACAGGTTTATCGGGAACAAATATCGCGCAGGGTGTAATATCGTCATTTTTCGGGACTGTGTCGGAATTGCCTAAAATTCGACTGGTTGATCGGTAACAAAAACCGCGCCGGGGGCAATTTCGTCATTTTTTTCGACTTTGCCGGAATTGGCTGAAATTTGGCAGTTTGATCGGAAATAAAAATCGTGCCGACGGCAATTTCGTCATTTTTCTCGACTGTGTCGGAATGAGCTTAAATTTGACAGGTTTGTCGGGAACAAAAACTGTGCCGGGTGTAATTTCGTCATTTTTTCCGACTGTGTTGGAATTGGCTAAAATTTGACTGGTTGATCGGAAACAAAAAACGCGCCGGGGGTAATTTCGTCATTTTTCTCGACTGTGTCGGAATTGGCTGAAATTTGGTAGTTTGACCTGAAATAAAAATTGCGCCGGGGGCAATTTCGTCATTTTTCTCGACTTTGTCGGAACGGGCTCAAATTTGACAGGTTGATCGGAAACAAAAATCGCGCCGGGTGTAATTTCGTCATATTTCGCGACTGTGTCGGAATTGGCTAAAATTTGACTTGTTGATCGGAAACAAAAATCGCGACGGGGTTAATTTCGTCATTTTTCTCAACTGTGTCGAAATTGGCTGAAATTTGGCAGTTTGATCTGAAATAAAAATCGCTCCGGGGGCAATTTCGTCATTTTTTTCGACTGTGTCGGAATGAGCTCAAATTTGACAGGTTGATCGGAAACAAAAATCGCTCCGGGGGCAATTTTGTCATTTTTCTCGACTGTGTCGGAATTGGCTGTAATTTGGCAGTTTGATCTGAAATAAAAATCACGCCGACGGCAATTTCGTCATTTTCCCGACTATGTCGGAATGGGCTAAAATTTGACAGGTTTATCGGGAACAAAAATCGCGTCGGGCAATTTTGTCATTTTTTGCGACGATCTCGAAATTCGCTGAAATTTAACTTGTTGATCGGAAAGAAAAACCGCCCCGGAGGCAATTTCGTCATTTTTCGCGACGATGTCGGAATGGGCTGAAATTTGACAGGTTGATCGGAAACAAAAATCGCGCCGGGGGCAATTTCATCATTTTTCGCGACTGTGTCGGAATTGCCTGAAATTTGGCAGTTTGATAGGAAATAAAAATCGCGCCGGCGGCAATTTCGTCATTTTTCTCGACTGTGTCGGAATGGGCTGAAATTTGACAGGTTTATTGCGAACAAAAATCGCGCCGGGGGCAATTTCGTCATTTTTCTCGACTGTGTCGGAATTTACTGAAATTTGGCAGTTTGATCTGAAATAAAAATCGCGCCGGGGGCAGTTTAGTCGTTTTTCTCGACTTTGTCGGACTTGGCTGAAATTTGGCAGTTTGATCAGAAATAAAAATCGCCCCGAGGACAATTTCGTCTTTTTTCTCGACTGTGTCGGAATGGGCTCAGATTTGAAAGGTTTCTCGGGAACAAAAACCGCGCCGGGTGTAATATCGTCATTTTTCGCGACTGTGTCGGAATTGACTGAAATTTGACTTGTTGATCGGAAACAAAAACCACGCGGGGGGCAATTTCGCCATTTTTCTCGACTGTCTCAGAATTGGCTGAAATTTCGCAGTTTGATCGAAAATAAAAATCGCGCCGGGGGCAATTTAGTCGTTTTTCTCGACTTTGTCGGACTTGGCTGAAATTTGGCAGTTTGATCAGAAATAAAAATCGCCCCGAGGACAATTTCGTCATTTTTCTCGACTGTGT
>NW_019231939.1:0-2771 GCF_002742605.1 Olea europaea var. sylvestris
TATAATGATTAATCTGTGTTTTCTGTAGAAAATCAGAGGAATATGAGAAACATGTTCTTTTCATCCTTGTAGCATGTAATGCATTACACACGATTCTATGACTTTTTTGCAGCGTGTTATTATGCATATAACTAAATGTCATTCGTAACATAATACTAATTGAATGGTTATGCAAATGAAAAGTAAAAGCAGTACTAAATTATCACCAGATTGATTATTTTGTAATTTTAATTTTTTGGCTGTTGTACAAGTCCCTTTGGGAGAAGAATAATTTAAATTTCATATTTACAAGAAGTTATTTCTTGCCAACATCTATTTTGTTCATGCGTATCTGTTGGAGGAAATTTTTCAATGCAACTTAATTACTTGTGATTTGATGCAGTTCTTTTTAAAGATCCAAAGTTATCAATCCACTATAATATCCTACCTTGAGATAAATGTGAAGAATGAAACTTCTTTTATTTTTCAATGATTATTACAAATCTAATACAACCTATTTATATCACAAAGCATGGAATAAAAAAGGGGAGATTTTTTTAAATGACCTGCCACTATTTTTTTTTGATAAAATGTCTATAATACCCTTAATGAAAGGATTTGTCATATTTTGTAGAAGATATCCTTAATTTATTGGAATAGTTATAAAATTCCTCTATTTCTCTCATTTCGAGTTTTAATATATAGTTACATCCTTTGATCTAATAAATTAGCATAATCTGTAATATAATTGTCATGTAATTCACTAAGATTATCATATTCTTTAGATGAAATATCCATAATCTCTAGTTGAGCAAAAATATTTCTTATTTTTCTTAACGGTTTTTCTAAAAACTTATCTAATCCTTTAATTGTATAACCTGGCATTATTCAGATAATTCCTTGCAAGCTTTATGAATAATAATAACATATTAGATAAGTTTTTTGCAAACATAAAAAGTAATAATCCCTACGATTCTTTCAAGATATTAGAAGAATTCTTTCTAAATTTAACAAAGACAATAATTTTACCTTACTTTTGATCTTAAATCTGTATTTTTAGAACCGAGTGACCTTCAGGCTCTGAATCTGCAAACTGTTCCCTCAAACGGCCTTTTGCCTCAATGAAAATTCTGCTATTTCAGCTTCTGCTCTCATTGTATCTTTTCTTAGAATTAAGAGTAAAGATCTTAAGTAAATAAAATTCTCTCTTTGTTAAAGTAAGAAAGAGATTATCTTCTTCAATCTATCAAGAATCTATGGGATAGGAAGTTTAGAAACTCATATTTTTCTGATATCAAAAGATTGAGATTTTATTTCTATAATGATTTATACAAGATTTCTATTGTATACAAAGGGTATCCAGAAAAACTGGTTTTGAAGAAAGCTTAAGGAAATAGAATGGTTTCTAACTCGAGATGATCCATTCTCTCCCAAAGACCTCTATTTATACATGACTCAAACTTACTATTATTGATCTATTATATCATTGCATACATCAGAATTTGAAAAAAGGCTCACATGCCTCTCTATTCTTTTCCTCCTGGGGTCTACATTTTCACATGCATTCTTTGCTTTTCCATCAAAGGGGTATCTTTTTCTCTATTATTGCCTTTCCATCTTTGGCTTCATATGTAGCTGGCTAGATGCTTTGGTAGTGGTAGGTCCCCTTTTATCTATCTCCATTCATCTTTTATCTTGAAAAATCAATCTTTTAATCTTGTCTGCATGTGGGGCACTCCCTCAATCTGCATGATTCTTAGATTGTTGTAGGATTTCCATTAATTTGATGAGTATCAAATTTTTGGATATATTCTTTCAAAATGGTAGATTTTTCTTTTCCATTATTCGTAAGGAGTGTCCATCCTTCATATTGGCACAAGTATCTGAATTTTTTATCATATAAGTTCTTTGCAATGTTGTAAAGAACTTTCATCCCCAAAACCCTTTGGGATTTTATCCATGATTTATTAATTTTGGGCAATAGTTTATTATTTCGGCCAACTTCAATCTGAAAATCTCGGCCAACATATCCAATTGTGATAATATGTTTAGCAGGATAGTATATCCTTCCATCAACTTTGGGACTTATTGAATAAAATTTGATATAAATTGACCTCCCTTGGACAAATTTTGAAACTTTTGCCCTGAATATATCATCAAATTTTTCAATTTCTTTTAAATCTTTTCCTGGATATATCAAATCCAGAAATCCATAATCTGCTGCCATTTTGACCATGAAAGGGTCTGCATCTTTGGTAATTATTAATTTGGGATAAACATGATCTCCCGATGCAATAAAATATGATTCATTTTCTTCCAATTCATTAACAATTTTGGCAAATGATCTATATTCTTCTTCTTTTGATGATAAAGGGGTATCATCATCTTCATCAGTTTTGATTCTTATAACTCTTGTATGTTCATCACCATTTTTTATAGTCACCTTGCGGGGACTTGCTATGTCTCGTTTGATATTGCTGGGTCCACTGCTGCTTCCTGGCTGTGCACCTGTTTGTATTTTTGAAATTGTATCAATTGGTATTTCCTGTTTGGTATCTAATGACTCGAATTGTGAAGTAATATCAACAATTCTGTCATTCAATTCTTTGGTATATTTGGAATGAGAATTAGAGATTTCCACCAACAATTTGACATTTTGTTGGATAGATTCTGCCATTTCCTCTAATTACTCAATTCCAATTTTCATACCTTCTGATTCTTCCATGAGGAATTTCATTCGTCTGTTGACGTCTATTAATGAATTTTTGATATTATCCATCTCCAAATTAGAT
>NW_019231940.1:0-2771 GCF_002742605.1 Olea europaea var. sylvestris
AAACAAAAATCGCGCCGGGGCAATTTCGTCATTTTTCTCGACTGTGTCGGAATTGGCTGAAATTTGACAGGTTGATCGGAAGCGACAATCGCGCCGGGGGCAATTTCGTCATTTTTCGTGACTGTGTCGGAATGGGCTCAAATTTGACAGGTTGATCGGGAAAAAAAACCGCATCGGGTGTAATTTCGTCATTTTTCGCGACTGTGACGGAATTGGCTAAAATTGAACTTGTTGATCGGAAACAAAAATCGCGACGGGGGCAATTTCGTCATTTTTCTCAACTGTGTCGGAATTGGCTGAAATTTGGGAGTTTGATAGGAAATAAAAATCGCGCCGACGGAAATTTCGCCATTTTTCTCGACTGTGTCGGAATGGGCTCAAATTTGACAGGTCGATCGGGAACAAAAATCGCGCCGGGTGTAATTTCGTAATTTTTCGCGACTGTGTCGGAATTGGCTGAAATTTGACTGGTTGAACGGAAACAAAAACAACGTCGGGGGCAATTTCGTCATTTTTCTCGCCTGTGTCGGAATTGGCTGAAATTTGGCAGTTTGCTCTGAAATAAAAATCGCGCCGTGGGCAATTTCGTCATTTTTCTCGACTGTGTCGGAATGGGCTCAAATTTGACAGCTTGATCGGAAACAAAAATCGCACAGCTGGTAATTTCGTCATTTTTCGCGACTGTGTCGGAATGGGCTCAAATTTGACAGGTTGATCGGAAACAAAAATCGCACAGGGTGTAATTTCGTCATTTTTCGCGACTGTGACGAAATTGGCTAAAATTTAACTCGCTGATCGGAAACAAAAATCGCTCCGGTGGCAATTTCGTCATTTTTCTCGACTGTGTCAGAATGGGCTCAAATTTGACAGGTTGATAGGGAACAAAAATCGCGCAGGGTGTAATTTCGTCATTTTTCGCTATTGTGACGGAATTGGCTAAAATTTAACCGGTTGATCGGAAACAAAAATCGCGTCGGGGGCAATTTCGTCATTTTTCTCGACTGTGTCGGAATTGGCTGAAATTTGGCAGTTCGATCGGAAATAAAAATCGGACCGCCGCCTATTTCGTCATTTTTCTCGACTGTGTCGGAATGGGCTCAAATTTGACCGGTTGATTGAGAACAAAAATCGCGCCGGGTGTAATTTCGTCATTTTTCGCGACTGCGTCGGAATTGGCTAAAATTTAACTGGTTGATCAGAAACAAAAATCGCGCCGGGGGCAATTTCGTTATTTTTTCTCGATTGTGTCTGAATTGGCTGAAATTTGGAAGTTTGATCGGAAATAAAAATCGCGCCGGCGCCTATTTCGTCATTTTTCTCGACTGTGTCGGAATGGGCTCAAATTTGACAGGTTGATCGGGAACAAAAATCGCGCCGGGTGTAATTTCGTCATTTTTTGCCGCTGTATCGGAATTGGCTAAAATTTGACTGGTTGATCGAAAACAAAAATCGGGCCGGGGCAATTTCGTCATTTTTCTTGACTGTGTCGGAATTGGTTGAAATTTGACAGGTTGATCGGAAATAAAAATTGCGCCGGGGGCAATTTCGTCATTTTTCGCGACTGTGTCGGAATGGGCTCAAATTTGACAGGTTGATCGGGAACAAAAACCGCATCGGGTGTAATTTCGTCATTTTTCGCGACTGTGACGGAATTGGCTAAAATTGAACTTGTTCATCGGAAACAAAAATCGCGCCAGGGGCAATTTCTTCATTTTTCTCGACTGTGTCGGAATTGGCTGAAATTTGGGAGTTTGATAGGAAATAAAAATCGCGCCGACGGCAATTTCGTCATTTTTCTCGACTGTGTCGGAATGGGCTGAAATTTGACAGGTCGATCGGGAACAAAAACCGCTCCGGGTGTAATTTCGTAATTTTTCGCGACTGTGTCGGAATTGGCTGAAATTTGACTGGTTGAACGGAAACAAAAACAACGTCGGGGGCAATTTCGTCATTTTTCTCGACTGTGTCGAAATTGGCTGAAATTTGGCAATTTGATCTGAAATAAAAATCTCGCCGTGGGCAATTTCGTCATTTTTCTCGACTGTGTCGGAATTGGCTCAAATTTGACAGCTTGATCGGAAACAAAAATCGCACAGCTGGCAATTTCGTCATTTTTCGCGACTGTGTCGCAATGGGCTCAAATTTGACTGGTTGATCGGGAACAAAAACCGCGCCTGGGGTAATTTCATTATTTTTCATGACGGCGCCGGAATTGCCTAAAATTTGAAAAGTTGATCGGAAACAAAAATCTTGCTGGGGGCAATTTCGTCATTTTTCGCGATGGTGTCGGAATGGGCTAAAATTTCACTGGTTGGTCGGAAACAAAAATCGGGCCGGGGGCAATTTTGTCGTTTTTCGCGACTGTGTCGAAATGTCTAAAATTTGACAGGTTGATCGGGAACAAAAACCGCACCGGGTGTAATTTCGTCATTTTTTGTGACAGTGTCGGAACTGGCTAAAATTTGACTTGTTGACTGGAAACAAAAATCGTGCCGGGGGCAATTTCGTCATTTTTCTCGACTGGGTCGGAATTGGCCGAAATTTGGGAGTTTGATCTGAAATAAAAATCGCGCCGGGGGCAATTTTGTCATTTTTCTCGACTCTGTCGGAATGGGGTCAAATTTGACAGGTTGATCAGAAACAAAAACTGCGTCGGGGCAATTTCGCCATTTTTCGCGACTGTGTCGGAATTGGCTAAAATTTGACAGGTCGATCGGAAACAAAAACCGCGCAGGGAGCAATTTCGTCATTTTTCTCGACTGTGTCGGAAT
>NW_019231941.1:0-3411 GCF_002742605.1 Olea europaea var. sylvestris
AACTAGCAAATGAGGTTTGTCGTGTCATGGATGATTATATATGTTCAGTGGAATGTATTAAATATATTTATAAATAAAATGTACGTTCAACTATTCATCCATGGATTTCAGATAGCTTATTGTATCTTATCGAATATTTAATGAGTTAAATTCATTAAATACTTGTTTGGTTTGGATAAAATTTAGATATTTAGCCTTGTTTGGTACCCATTATTTCAAAATACATTTTTCTCTATCTTATTTTCAACCACACATTCTTCACATAAGAGAAATTGAAGATAATAAAACTCAAGATTGCACAATAAAAGAGCAAATATGAAGATTCTAAGAATTATATTGCAAATTAAGAGGGAATATATAAGAAAAAAAATTTATATAAACATTTGCATTATGTTTTGTGTTGAGAGAATTGTTGTTTTGGGAAAAAAATGAGGGGGAGGAGGAGGGAATATATAAGAAACAAAATTTCTTATTAAAAAACACATTTGAAATGACCGTTGGCCCAAACTGTTATTGACCTACTCACCAGCAGACTCAACTAGTGGATAGGGCTCGTGGGCATGGTCCAAGACTGTTAATACGAGTTCATGCAATTGATGGACCGAGCCTAGATGATTCGAGCCTAAGAGTCAACAAGCAGTCAATCTGTTTTTCACTTCCAATCATCAATACTAAGAACAAATATGCATGATATTGAGAACAAATACGCACATACCATTTCTTGCAATATTTTACGCCTTAATAAATAGGGTAATTAGTACAAAACGTCCTTACTTTTCAATATTATTGTGCAAAATAATCGTACCTTTCATTTTCTGACATTTTCACTCCTATTTTCACCTATCATTGCAAAAAATGTCATTTTCATCCATTTTCTCAATAAAAAAATATAAATTGACAAATATACTATCTTATTTAAATAAAACCAAAAAAAAAAAAATAAAGATTAAATTTCAATATTATTTCTAAACTTTTTAAAAAGTTGCAAATAAATCCAAATAAATTATTAAAAGAGTAAGGATCACAAAACATCCATACCGTTTAATATTATTGTGCAAAATGTTCCTACCGTTTTTTGGCATTTTCTCCCTTTATTTTCACATTTCATTACGAAAATCATTATTTTCATCCATTTTCTCAATTAAAAGATGAAAAATAATGAATATACCCTCCTATTTAAATAAAATAAAAATAAAGAACAAATTGCAACTATACTCCCAAATTTTTCAAAAAAAAATAATAATAAATTTCAAGTAAATAATTAAAATAAAAAAAAACACTTTCTTTTTTAATTATTCATGTGGAATTTATTTGTAATTTCTTGAAATTTTTGGGAGTATAGTTACAATTTATTCTTTATTTTTTTATTTAAATAGAATGGTATATTCATCATTTTATGCTTTTCAATTGAGAAATAGATCAAAATGATAATATTTGCAATGTAATGTCTAAATATCGGTGAAAATGTCAAAAAAATAAAAAGTATGAACGTTTTGCACTATAATATTGAAATGTATAGAGTTTTTTTACCCTCCTTTCTTTTTCTTTTTTAGTTTTTTTTATTTAAATAGAAATGTATATTTGTCATTTTACATTTTTCTATTGAAAAATTGGATGAAAATGACATTTTCCACATTGAGAGGTGAAAATGACAAAAAATGAAATATAAGAATGTTTTGCATAATAACATTGAAAGGTAAGAACATCTTATACTAATTAGCCTAATAAATATGCGGGCGTGTTTTATTGATTTTTTCAACCTAGAAGATGTTGTATTTTTCTATAAAGTTGAATTTTGGAAAGTATGAGTTGCCTAAAAAATATCTTCCTTATTTTTGAAAAAAAAAAAATGATCAAGTGACCAGGATTTGAAAAATATTTTTTTATATTAAAAAAAATGTAGTCAAACACACCCCCAAAATAGGAATTTGAGTGAAAATTAGACATTTTTTTATGAAAAATAAAGTCAATCAAACACACACAAATTCTTATTAGTTTAGTAAAGAGTTTACTAAGAAATCATATTTGTAATTTGGTCACAAACTAATAATTTTATTATAACAAATATAACTTGAGGCTAAATATGTGAGTGGTAGAACAAAGTACACCCAACTTATATTTTAGTTCATCGATGCAATTGATTTGTTCTACTTCTTGATCTTATAGCGTGTCATCTCATCCCTTTGAAGGATAATATAATTTTGATAATCTTGAAGAATAAATTTTTTTCAATACAATGTCTACCCTAGCTCAATACTATGTACCAAGACATTCACGTAATGAATTAACCCCAAAATATTGATTTGAATTTAATAGTTCAACTTTTAATCGAGGTGGGATAGAGTCATAGTAACTTAGGTTATAAGGATCCATTGCAACTCCTAGCAATTCTTAATGAATAGATAATTAGGGCTATGCATAGGGATTGAACTCCGGGCATATTTGGCAATTAACATCCAAATACATGGTTAAATAATAAACTGTAGGCGTTGGTTTCTCAAACATGGTCGATCTCAAAAATTTTTAGGATTTAGACAATTAATTAATATGAGGCCCTCAAACACAATTTTTTTTTTTATATATGTTGTGGAAGCTCTCTTGAATGATCTTCAAATCAGTGATTTTCGGGTTCAATCCAACGCACCTTTCTTAACCAACAACCAGTCCAATCGGTTCCAAACCACAACCAAATTGATTCACCTCGGTTGCTATACAATCTTACCCACGTAGAATAAGAAAGGATGATGATTTATGGCGACAAATGCTAGGAGAAGACACCACAAAGGTATACTATGAAAGAACTACCAATTGCACACGTTATACAAGCGTTCTGGACACTTCTAAGCACCTTTTTTCTCACACAAAGGGGGGCAGTTGGGATTCACTATTTCTTCTCTCAAAATCACACAATCATCATTAGAAAGTGGTTAGGGTTATAGCCAAATATATACTCTAGGGTTAGGCTTTAAGTTGAGCTATTAAAGGCGTAAACGGGTCAAGATTCAAGCCATCCATAAGGACTACAATTGGGCCGGGTGTAGCTCATTAACTTGATTGTTGGACTTATTTCATTCATCGGCCTATGTCTATGAAATAATATTAACCCACGTTAACATCATAACCCGAGATTTATTGGGTATAAAAAACCCAACAAATCTTCACCTTGATACCCAATAAATCTGTAAGCAATCAAAACACACAGTTAACACCTGCATAATCAAGGTAGCCAATAAAATTGGATCACAGACATTACCTCGTGTTTCCAACTTGAAACACATACCATACCTGCTCCATATACTCACTGGGGCTAAGGTCAAAAAACACCAAAGTAGAAGCAAATATTTAACAACAAACAATCAAGAGCAAATACACATGCGATGACAATATACTATAGGATAACACACACAAATC
>NW_019231941.1:5026-9470 GCF_002742605.1 Olea europaea var. sylvestris
ACTTCTGTTAAATTTGCAGGAAATTTGCCATCTATGGCCTTTGAAACTTTTTGTTGGACCAAAATACCATTCATCTTTTGTTGTCAAATTGAAAAATCCCCTTTCCCATTAAAAATTTCAACTTCAAAGCGTGAAAACATTTAAAAAAAAAAAACTAGAACAACCAAAAGCACAGATAGGTCACACAAAGTTATCCTACGACCGCAATATACATCGTTCTAGATTTTTAGGGTTTCGTAAAATTCACAATCTTAGATCAAGGGAACGTTCGAAGGAGTCAAGTCCAGGTGTTCTGACAAAAAAAAAAATCAATGCAACACGAAGGTATGTAAACAAAAGTTCGAATTTCCACGCAACAAGTCTCACACGATGACTATATGACTGGTAAAGCACAAAATCAACTACCAACTTGCAATCAAAACTCAACACTTCAAAAATAGAGCAAACAATTCCTAAATTTTCAAGCACAAGCAATGACAACCCCCAATCCTAACGATCACCCCACACGATGATCTGCTAATGCTAAAATTTAAACTAAGTTAAGCCAATATACCAGAGCGGACTTATATGAATCCGTAAATTACGAGAGTTGCGAATTTATCACTTTAGGACCACCACTATTCGTCTTAAAGTCTCTGAAAACTGCAGCAACCAAAAAACCACGATTGAGTCCCAAACGCCCAAAGAACAACGCTGTCCAGATTCTACTGTGTACCCTAAAACAGAAAACTTTCAACACAAAAAATGTCAAAAATAATATGAGGAACAAACTGCCTGAAGAGACCGTCACCAACAACTCTCCACACACCCTCACGCGCGGCTCCTTCCCTCTGCGCGTGGGCCTCACGCGCCACCACACGCGTCGTCATCGACTGACACGCGCCGACCTGCAGGGTTCGCCTTCTCCTGCACGTCATGCTAGTGGTCTCCATTTTCCCAAACTCCTTCTGGATTGATCAGAAAACGCGAAAAACGAAAACTGATTTTGATAGTTTTTGGACAGCTTCTTTGATCTGATTTCTGCTGCGTTTCTGTTGATTTTCTAGATGATTTCTGGTAGATTTCACTAGTCAAAACCTTCACCTTGAAACTCTGATACCAATTGTTGCGAAAGCTCTCTTGAATGATCTTCAAATCTATGATTTTTGAGCTCAATCCAACGCATCTTTCTCAACCAACAACCAGTCCATTCGGCTCCAAACCACAACCAGATTGATTCACCTCGGTTGCTATACAATCTTACCCACGTATGATAAGAAATGATGATGATTTATGGCCACAAAGGCTAGGAGAAGACACCACAAAGATATACTATGAAAGAACCACCAATTGCACACGTTATACAAGCGTTCTGGACACTTCTAGGCACCTTTTTTCTCACACAAAGGGGGGCAGCCGGGATTCACTATTTCTTCTCTCAAAATCACACGATCATCATTAGAAAGTTGCTAGGGTTATAGCCAAATATATACTCTAGAGTTAGGCTTTAAATTGAGCCATTAAAGGGGTAAACATGCCGAGATTCAAGTCATCCATAAGGAATACAATTGGGCCGGGTGTAGCTCATGGACTTAGTTGTTGGATTTATTTCATTCATCGGCCTATTCCTATGAAATAATATTAACCCATGTTAACATCATAGCTTAGGATTTATTGGGTATCAAAAACCCCAACAATAAACATTGCAATACTAATTTTGACAGCGTATCTCACTGCTCAAAAGAAATTTGTGAAACAAAGAGCCCTGAAACTATGTTCAATTTGAGGATATTATTCTTTAAATCTTTCAAGATGATTTGATCACTTTAAGGGATTGAACAAGTTTAAATTTAACAAATCTAATGCTAATCTGCTTACTGAAAAATAACAAATACACAAACAATTTTCACCATTTGCACGTTGAAAGTGCCCATGAGTTTATAATTGACGGATGAACGACTGGTTCGGGATCGAATTCGAGGCCTAATGAGTAATATGTAGGGCATCGGTTGTGGTTGAACAGTAATTGTTCAGATGGTTATCTGGTAACAAACTGAAGAAAAAGGAATTGGATAGAAATTCAAATCATTTTTACAGAAAAAATTACGGTTTACACCTTGACGAATTCAAATTCTTTGGAGAGGTGTATATTCAAAATTGATTGAGAGACCCTAAAAGCTCAAATTCTGAAGAGGAAAGGAATATTTAACGTTCGGTGTCTGTAAATAAATCATGAAAAAATTTAATTATAAAAATGGAAAGCAACTAACACTATGTATGATATCTTTTTCTTTTAGGCCCCCAACATGGGAGGCCATAAGCCATTGCCTTAATGGCTTTGGCTCAGGATCAGCTCTGCGACCACACACACACACTTGAACCTCATAGTGAGTATTTTCATCAACCCATTTTTAGTGATCTGTAGAGGATCCTAGGAAGTATTCAATACTAGGAAGCTAGAAGTCAGTCGACATGATATCAACCCATTTTAATTTTTACTGGCTTCACAAATTCAACTTCAACATGATCTTGTAATTTTAGCCTTTGTCTTTAGGTATGTCAAGTTCATGCTTCACTCAAGAAGAAATGAGACTTAATAATTTATCTTAGATCTTACAATGCGACTTCGTTTAGTGGTCCACCCCTAAACCTTAGGAGAGAAGAAAATTTGAAGTTCCTATTCAACTTGCGAAAGCATGCAGGCTAAGTTTTTTCATTGCAATTGTCAAAATGTTGAATTTTCTCTTTGTCAACTACAATAGAAGTCATACAAAATCCAAACTAAAATGATATATAGAAGAAAAATTATGTAACATACTCTGATTACGTCTCTGTTTAGTGGTGATTAAATTCAAGTTTTCAATAGATTTGATAAAAATTGATGAAATGTGTAATTAAAAAGTTGTAGGTCCCATAACATTTATAATTAAACTTTAACTTTAACTTATATTAAAATCTAGATTTTAATCCTTGTAAAATGGGGCTATATGAACATCTTGTAAATTTATTTTACCTTTTCCTTCCTCCAACAATTTTTTAAGTCATCGTGAATGAGGTTGTCATAAAGTTGTTAGCACTATATAAATCATCTTCCTTTGTGTTTACTTTGTGTATTTCTTGTATAAGTTGATTATCTCAACTTCAACATGTAGTTGTACAATGTCAACTTAACAATTAAAGAGTCTTAGCGAGTTATAGGTTTTCTTGAAATACAATGTATTTTAAACAATGATGTAATCATGTATTTAGTTAATCAATTGATGATACATTTATGTAAGAATTATGTATTTCATGAGCGCATTAAACACATGGACATTATATTGAACCTATGCTTGGTGAAAATTAAAATTTAGATTTTTAATTTAAATCAAGGTTAACAATTATTTTTAACAATATATTTCATGGGATCTATAACTTTTTAACCACATATTTCATTAATGTTTATCAAAATCTTCTAAAAATCTGAAGAAAATAACTTATCAAACATTGCATGCCAAATTTACCCATTGACCTTTCCAGGAGAAGAAAGTGTCATTTGAGATTGAACACTTTTAATGACAACTTAACTTAACCAGGAATCGTAACCCTTGGATCATGATGAGATCGGATGGTTGAGAGTTACCTATATAAAGATGAAACCCTAGTCTATTTTCACTAATTAGCAATTACTCTCATTCTCTCTGTATCTCACAACTGCTCATTTGCGTTTCTCTGTTCTTTGAGATTTCAATTCGTTCTTGGTGAATGGGTACTTTGTCTTCTTCGTGGTTTCAAGCGTTGATCCTCTTAGTGTAGGATTTGAGATTGGCCTGGAAAGTTGAGAAGGAAATTTGGCCTATAGAATATGGATCAAACTGAGCTCTAATCTTTGTAGATCCATCGTTGATGTTGTATTGAACTTTTGTATGAATTGTGTTTGATTTAGAGTAGAAATTTGTGGTTGAATCTTCTCTAGACGAAAGATAATTTCTTACATTAATTTTGGCATGATCTTACGATTTTAGCCTTTTAGTCATTTTCATGCTTCACTCAAGGAAGAAAAATCGAACTTTATAATTTATCTTAGAACTTACAATGCATCTTCGTCTAATGGTCCACCCGAAACAGTAGGAGAGAATGAAATATGAAGCTTGTATTCTCATACGAGAGCATTCAGGCTGTCTTTTCATTGAAATTGTCAAAATGTTGAATTCATATAAAATAAGTCATCATCAACGAGGTCGTCATCAAGCCACTAAATACAAATAAAAATGAAAGTATCAAAATGATATGTAGAAGAAAAATAATGTTAATTACTCTGATTATATGACACCCAACTTGTAAATTTACTTCACATTTTCCTTCCCCTAAAATTTTTTTAAGTCATCATCAACGAGATCGCAGTCAAGCCGCTAGATACAAATAAAAATGAAAGTATGAAAATGATATATAGAAGAAAAATAATGTAAATTACTCTGATTATATA
>NW_019231941.1:11083-24321 GCF_002742605.1 Olea europaea var. sylvestris
TTTCGATTTTTTTCCTTTTTCTCTTTTTATATTTTCTAATTTTTATTTTTTACTTAAAAAGGCATAATGCAAATAAAAAAAAAGGTGAGAGAGAGAGAGAGAGAGTGCATACATGAATAAGTAAATCATATGAATAATGCATATGCGTGCACCTAAACACATAATCAATAATGCATACAAACGCTCTTATCATAAAGAGCAATGCGAACAATACTGCAATCAATAAAAGTTCACCCTTTTTTATCCAAATCTTCTTAGGAGAAAATGTAATTTTAGTCAACTGAGTCATCAATTTAATCAAGCGATTCACTTGATTAATCAAGAATCTAACATGAGTAGTTAGATCTTACTTTTTTGTTCAGAATCAGGGACTTATGGCGGTTAGGTCTTATGTGATGTAAAACACTACAATTGACATGTGGGGATAGACTTTAGAGGAACCTTATGTTGCACGGTTGATCTAGGTCCTAGACTATACTCTTGGTCTTGTTTGAGGCAAATACAAACTTAGTTCTAGAAGACGTAGTAGTGTGAAAACCTATGATTCAGTCTTCTAGTAGACTCCTCAAGTTTTACTTTTAAATTCTCATTTCTAACTCAAGTTTATGCAATTTCTAAAAGACAAAGCTATTCAACTTAAGGCAGTTCTTAATCAATTAATCAAAAACTTCATAAATATCAAGATCAACTTCTGACTCTTCCTGTGAAGGGTCGGGTTTCTCTATATCCTCATGTAACTCACTATGTGAATGCCATATAATTTCCTTCCTCATCAGGATTGAAATTCTCACTTTGATTATTGGAGCTAGATTCATCATCAGTTAGAATAGCATTCATAGCCTTACTTAGGGTTTTCTTATAAATTGGACGCTCATATTTAACATGACCAAAACCCGGCACTCATAACTCTCACAAACATCTTCCAAGCATCTCTAGAATCACTATTCTCTCTTTATCTTTTCTAGATATACTAGATTCACATTTAAACTTATCAGGAAGTCATTTAGTGTTCCTAAGGAATCTCTTTTCATAACAAGGTAGGCAAGTTCCTTATCCTTAGGTTTGTCATCATCAATGGACTCATAATCTACTTGCCTAATAGTTTTGAGGGCTAAAGGCTTGTTCTTTTTAGACTTAGGTAGGCCAAGTTCATATGTTTAATGATACCACAAGCTCTTCTATCTCAATGGCACTAGATCTTTGCTTTCCTCAATAGCAATGACCTTTGGTCTAAAACTCTTAGATAAAGATCTCATAACATTCTTCATTATTTTAGCTTCAGGGATTCGTTCACTTAAGATCAAAATAGAGTTTACTATATCATTCAATTTAGCATAGAAATCATCAAAAGACTCATCATCTTTTATCCTAATTTTAGCAAATCTAGTAGTCAACATCTTTAAATTAGAGTTTTTAATAGTCTTCGTTCCCTCATGTGTTGTTTCTATTATATCCTATTCCAGTTACACTCATCTAAATCATTCGTAGACCAACTAAAAACCTCTATAAGGGCAACGACACCTATAATAGATGTAGCTAGGACAATCCAATCTTTCTGTACACTAATCCAAACTCGCTTATCTATAGACTTAAGAAAAGCTCTCATTCTAACCTTTATTACACATAATTACTATAGTTGAAGAATGGAGGAATGGAAAGTGATTATGTAGATAAATAAGGTCAAGGATTGCTATTAAGCTTTGATACCACTTATTAGAAGTATATATCACTTCGTTTAAACCTAAATACGCGGAACTAACCAATAAAAAATAACATGCCGCATATTTATTGTTTTAAATGAATAAGGTTAAATACAATTTAAACTCTAAGTTAAGCAATCACAAACACATTGATCAAAAACATAAAAAGTAAATAACACCAGAAATTGATGACGGGAAAAATCCCTTGAAGAACTCTTCACAAGGATCAAAAACCTCATGGGTAAACCTTGCCCAAAAGATCCATTAGCAAAGCTAACTTACAATTGGTCCAGATACTACTAAACTTTAGCTGACTCGACCACTCAACTTGTAAATCATTGAAGAATCTCTTTGATTATACGACTCACACTTCCCAACAACTCTAGAGTACTTTTTTCTTCACGTGGATCACCAAAAATGAACTTGTTTTGGAGCACTGGAACTCCAAGAGCCTCTTCTCCATCTTCAGAACTCTAAAGACTTATAGGTGAAAATTTTGGTGTTTGATCTTTAGATCTTCTGTGTTTTGAGATTTGGCTAAAGAAAGAGATTAATGGAATGTGCAATTGATCTTTGAAGGATATTCTCTGGATTAAAGTTAAGGTCAACCAACAATAAAATATGTTTGGGATATATTATGAAGAATTGATCAAGTGGTTGAACCAAGATATCTTTGAAATTTGTTTTTCGATCTTCAATAAATTTTGGATGTTATCCAACTCGACTGCTGACCTTGTGCCCAGTGAGCAGTGACTTCACGTTTAGTGAGCGACAGTAGCCTTGTTTGAGTGCTCGTGCTCCGATCTAGCATACAGTGAGTGATAATGTGTCAAGTTTCTCTTTGGTCCATATTTAACATCCTTGATTCCTTCATGACCTATACTACCAATCTTTGACTATTTTGACTTCAATTACGACTCAATATAGCATGATTTTGGATATGAAAATTTCCACTTGCAATTTTAACTAACAATATAATTTATTAATGTCCCAAATAAATAACGACAAAAAGTACTGAGTAATTCGAACTCTATACTCTGATCGTACAAGAAAAGCTTTTTTTTAACTAGAGACTAGAGTCACCATAACAAGAAAAAATGATACATTGAAAATTCTTGTACAAATATTTATATAATGTGCTGCTCAAACTAGTCACAAAGTGTGTTGATTATTATCAAATGATATCGAAGATCATTAGGAATAGTTACCTAAACGCTGGGCAAATTTGCGGGCTTAAAATTTATGTAATTATGAAATATGAAATGTGTTGTTATGTGTGGAAGACATAATTTAGAACTAATTAAAGCATAGGCTTTCAATCCATACTTGGATTAAGTGCACTATAGGTAACTGAACTTTCAGCATTTTGTATCCAATTTATTTGTCTTTAATTTCATGAAATTACGCCACTTAACTATCATTTCCTTGCGAACTTGGCCGCTTTGTCTAGTGTCGTATCAGTATTAGCATAATTTACTAATGCCCATGGAGGGATTGGCCAGATTTACAAGCAAACTGATGATAGTTAACTTGTTTGCACAAAATTAAAGATAAAGTGCGTTGAATCACAATGCATTTAACCCATCCATAACTGGGAGATAAAGTTTGTTGTTGTAACGAAAAATATTATTGTTAAAACCTCAAAATACAATCTCCAAGCCTCGCCAACTATTTGCGAAGCACAAAGCAATGCAAGGAGGGTAAAATATAGAAGGTTCACACAAAGAAGAAGAATCCTCTTTCCATCCAAGCTGGTTGCAGGTAGTTAATAAAGTACATGTGGGTCAATGAGTAAAACGTGATTTCGTAACAGATTCAATTATGAGTTAGCCAATAAAAAGTCTCTAGTTAACATCTCTCCCTAAAAGACCGTATTATCTCAAACCTTGTAGGGAAATCTATAAATTCCTCCACTTTTTAAGAGACATGCATGCAACTCATATATCTCCTCTCAAATAGTTATTTCCCTCTTGCTCCAAGTTTGAACATCGAAATTAGTGAGTTTAGGATGTGAAAATCCTGAATAGGTAAGAGGATTTGTCGATTTGTTTTTTATCGTCAACAAATTGACATTGCCTACAAAAATTTGAACAAAGTAAACCACAAAACTCTACGCCCTAGTTGAGAATTAGTTGAAATTTGCGAAAATGAGCCTAGCAAAGAAAAGCCAGGAATTAGTTGGAGCACTGGAAGATGAGAATTGAGGGATCAATACTGTTTTATCCAATATATAGGTCAATTCAGCAACGAAGGCCATCCAAAAGATGATTGAAGACCTCAAAGCGTTGATGGCAGAACGTACTTCTCTATGTACAAAGATACAAAGCCTGAAAAGTAAGCATACTGAAAAAGGTAAACTTTTAGGTAATCCGCAATCCTTGACCTCTTTAATTAAAACTATAGAGCCTAGAATTGAAATTTCAAGAATCGAAGATAAGGTGGTTGTGATTCGACAGTTTTAGTGGGAGAATATTTTCATCATATACTCCTGGATAGTAGAGGTGTGGGAGACATGATATATGATGAAGCATTTCACCAATGTAGAAATATAATCTTTAAATCCCTGTTTTGGAACCTCAGCAACTCACCAGAGAAAGATCGATCCTTCGTAGACATCTACTTTATTAGTGAGGATAGGCGAGGCGCCCAGACATACCAACAGTATATGAATTTCAACATCATCAAGAGGAAATCCACATATGACGAAATCCTTGGACGGCTTGCAACAAAGCAGGCAAACATAACCATCTTCCTCCATCAATTACATGTGTGGTATTTTATGAATAAAGGTGAAATGTCCTTAAAGTGTAATCAATGAATCCTGCACAGAAACCATGAAAGTAACCAAAAAGGAGGAAAAAATTGTGGCCAAAATTGAAACATATAACCTCAAGGATAAATTGCAAATTGATGACTCTATCGACCTCCACATAATCAATTGCATGGAGCTAGAAAGATTTTTCGTGAACTCGGAAGATGCGAGCAAAGTTCTAAAAATTGGCAAGGAGTTGAGCAAACCTATAAAAAGATTGCTAAAAAATTCTTAGCTCGAAGCCTAGATTTATTTGCCTGGAAACATGCGGACATAGTAGGAAAAGATCCCAAAGTTGCATGTCACACCCTAAAACTTGATCCAAAGATTAAGTCTATGGTGCAGATGTCACCGCCAACAAACACTGAAAAGTATTAAGCATTGAAGAATAAGGTCAATAAGTTGTTAGAAAATGTCTTTATCCCCGAAACTCAATACCTAGTATGGATATGTAACACAGTCCTAGTGCCAAAAAGCTTGTCCTAAAGATAGCTTCCCACTCCCTAGAATCGATTAGCTAGTGGATATAATTATGGGATACGGGTTGGTGGACGCAATTATGGAATACAAGTTAAGTTTCATAGATGTATATTCGGGATATAAATAAATCCCAATATATAGACCCGACGAGGAACAAACCACATTCATAACGGATCAGGGACTATATATTTATAAAATAATGCCTTTGGGCTAAAAAATACAAGGCTGCGTATCGAAGGCTAGTGAACAAAATGTTCATGGATCATATAGGAAAAAGATGGAATTATACGTCGATGACATTCTTATGAAAAACCTTCAGGTTGGAGACCATTTAAAGTATCTGGAAGAGTCTTTCAACATATTGCGAAATACAAGAAAAAAATTAATCCATTAATGCAATTTAGAGTTAAAATTCAAAAAGTTCCTCAATTACATGGTCAATCAACAAGGTATTGAAGCAAACCTCAACAAATTCAAACTCTCATAAAAATGAGGTCCCAATCTAAATCAAAAGAGGTACAAAACCTAATGGAAAGGATTGTCACCCTAAATAGATTTGTATCACGATTAATGGACAAATCTTCCTCTTTCTTCTACGTGTTGAAAGGAGGAAAGAAGTTTGAATGGAACAACAAATATGAACAAGCATTCCAATCTCTAAAAAAATCATTTAGGGAAAGCACTTCTAATAGCTAAAGTCAAAAATGGTAAAAAGCTATTACTATATTTAATTATTTCTAAGGTGACAATCAGCTTGGCATTTGTAAAAGAGAAAGGACAACAACAATTTGTTGATCACAAAGACGACATAAGGATTGAAATTAATGACATTGTATGAAATATGTAATAAGATCACAAAACTGAAACAAGACTTAAAAGTAAAGAAATCAAAGAAAGCCAAGCGGAGGAAACAATGTTTTATTATAACAAAATGGAGAGAAATTACTCACAACAGTTTTTACTTGAACTATACTGAAAGAAGAGGTCACTATTTATAGGTACATACCATACCATAAAGATAAAGATAATGTGAAATAAGGAAACAATATATTTTCAATAAAATCACGTGAAAATAAGGAAATAATTTTTTCCTAATCTGGGTCATAAACCCAACAATCTCCACCCTGATCCAAATTCCGGACGAACGAAGCTCCAAAATTTTTCCTCCAACTGCATCGAAATAACCAAACTCTTTAAAATAGTAACCAAAACTCTCCATCACAAAAAAAAAAAAAAAAAAAAATCTTCCTTTTCTCAATGTCCATAAGCGATACCCGAACCCAACTCTCGAGTTCCCAAAATTCCACCAAGAAATTATTGTTAACAAAATAAGGTCGAAGCACATCCTGTAACAGAAATCACACTAATGTCTGATCATAAGGTCCCTTGCTAAAACTGTCACCTTCGACGATCCCAAAAGCATTACAGCATAACTGGTGCTACTGTACCTACGCTCCATGAGTCCAACCCTAGGAACACAGTTTGTCCATTGAAATTGGTGGTAAAGCGGAATCACCAGTGCTCCACTGAGCAATGTTCTTAACCGAAACCAGAGTTCGTCACAAAAGATACTGTATCAAACTGAATATCAACCACGATACTGAACTTGTCCAAATGTCTCTTAACTAGTTTTGTAGTTTTTTGTAAGATATACAGCGGAGACTTCTTCCGTCCCTCTAGTACAATCCAAACACCCATTCGGACTTTCAACACTCCACCTCTACCAGAGAAATTGTACGCTTTTACATCCAAGATACTCATCGAGATAAGATTCATTTTCAGGTCTGAAATATGTTGAACCACTGAGATTTCTTTCGTCCCTTCAGTACAACCCAGACACCCCTTTGGACTTTCAAGACTCCACCTCTACCAGAGAAATTGTACCCTTTTACATCCAAGGTACTCATTGAGATAAGATTCCTTTTCAAGTCTGAAACATGTTGAACCTAATCAATTATTCTGACCATCCCATCCTGCAACCTTAATTTGACCGGACCGATTCTAGCAACATGACAAGTCTTGGTGTTTCCCATCACAACTCCACCTTACTTAACAGTCTCATATGTCCGAAAGAAATTTTGATTGGAGCACATATGATACGAACATGCCGAATTGAGAATCCACTCCTCGTCAAGTTTAGACTCCATGTCAGATATCATGATCAACATCACATCACCACCATAAAAAATCCTCGGTAACATTAGTCTCGTCCGAATTACATGATTGTCCCCTGTGATTTTCAGCTAAATTACTTTTAGCCTGCAACTTATTGCAATCTTTCTTAACGTGTCTTTTCCTCCTACAATAGAAGCAGTACAAATTACTGAAGTTCCTCCTCAATCTACCACTCCGTCGATCACCATGAGATACTAGAGCTTCTTCATCCTTCGATGTAGTTCCAACCAAATGCTTCTTCTTTTCCTTAAGAGCCAATTTGCTAGTGAAATTTTTAATCATGCATAACTGCTCCAATTTCAACCACAAAGCAGCCTCTTTTTTCTCCCTCAAGATATCCTACGGAATATTATTGGATAAACAAATATGAATCAGTGATAAAGCCTTCCGATCCCTCTATTGTTTCTTCTATGTTGTCCAATTAACTGGTATCTTCTTAAAACCTAGCAATGCATTGTCTAAATCCAACTGCGCCAAAATAGCTCTCATCTTTACTTGCCACAGAAAAAATCTTATATTGCAATCCAACAAAGAAAACGATGTTTTATTATAATAATATGAAAAGAAAATTACAACACAACAATTTTTGCTTGAACTAAATTCAAAGAAGAGACCACTATTTAGAGGCACATATCATATCATAAAAATGGAAATAATGTGAAATAAGGAAATAATATATTTCTAATAAAAACATGTGAAAATAAGGAAACAACTTTTTCTATGGGAAAAATAAGGAAACAACCTTTTTACCTAATTTGAATCATAAACCCAACACAATTATCGGTCTACCATGTAAGCAAACCCTTGCAATGAGCAGAAGATGTCCAAATATAGAAAAGACAGCCTAGCCTTGGTCACAGCGTCACAAAAATTGCGACCTTATTTTCAAAGCCACGGCATTGAAGTAAGTTCACGCCCAAGGATAAAACAATGGCTACCTCGCTGAAGCCTTAATGCCCTTAATATTTATAGATCAAATCGTTATCACATGATCATTTGAATCTTCTTTTCAACAACTATAAAATGAAACTTTTATGAAATGAAACGGGGCCAAACTGCTTTTTCAAATTTGAATTTCTTTCTTTTTTTTTCTTCTATACAGATTTATTTAGAGCAGAAATTCCAGAGAATCCTCACCTCTGGGACAAAAATAAATCTAACTGAGCTTCACTCTCCTATTTTATTTACAGTTGCAGCAGGTTTATCCCTCTAATCACATTGCTAATATATAACTTGACAAATCATATATCAAAGACCTACCTATAAAAAATGGAAATGAAAACCTATAATTGCATTGTGCGGTACCAGATTCACTCTCCAGTGTCCATCCTCGGACGACCAACTGAACATTAAGGCTTACTGGCAGCAAGTGGAACATAGAATTACGCTTGTAACTTTAGGTGTCTTCTGTAAAAATTCTGTATATGAAACTTCGGAATCTTCTAGAATACTGTCTGGGATCGACGGCAGATATTGAAGTTGGGTCGTATTGAAATGACTTGTATGCATGTTCCAGCTTCTTGCTAATGTCATAATCTTGTAATATATCAATTATACCGAAGACTAGGAAGACATCATAGTACTCCCCCGTTGGATCCCCCACCAGATCAGACTCACCATCATTTCTTCTCACCGTTAGTTCAGCTGATGCCGGCATATTTGAACCTAATCGAACAGATGCGCATCTGCCAAACTCGACTGAATTAGTAGTGATTCTTGAATTCAAATACCAGCCTCGTTAACAGTATTATTTTCAAGAAGCAGCTAAAGCCATTTTCTTGACTGAAACGACAAGTTCAAGATTATATTTATAAGGATGTTTTACCTGGTAGGATCAAAGAGAACATTCAAACCTGCCCTAGATAGTCTGGGCGTTGCTCCTTCACCATCTTGCCCTACGTTCACTGCAAGTTTTTTTAATCTCCCCACTGAAGAATGAGTTCAATGGGGAAAAAAAATAAAAAATTGGACAGGTGTCGCAGAATGTTAGATATATTACCGGCAGGAGTCCGGGCATTGGAAACACTAGCCTCAGTCGATAAAGGTTCCCCTGTGTGTGATATTTCCTTGAAGTGAATACCAACCAAAAGACTGTAATCCATAATTCTCTCCTGTTCAAGAAAATCACAATCCCTGTCCACTTGCCTGCATAGCGTAAAGGTCATCTAAGAAAGGAACTGTATAAGGTAATGGCTAAAACTTCGTTGAACTTCACCTTCCAATTGTAAGTATTCATAAATTCATGTTATCCTTTGAGAATAAGCACATTTATTGCTAGTTAAAGTTTGGCTAGAATATATTTGGTTTTCCTTCCATTATCCAATAGAAACAATAATTTTATCAGATAAGATGCCAAAATAAGGAGTCAGGAAAAGGAAATATGAGACAGAGAGAGTTGGTTACCGGCGGAAATCTTGGAACCAGGATTTCTGCAATCTGAAGATAAAATTAAGATCAAGGTCCTTGAGGGTGGTGGTCGACTCAATCTCAGATTCAACCTTCTCACTTAAGCGGCCATGGGAAGAGCCCTTCAAGTCAAAACGTCGGTGAATAGCATATTCGGTGCAGAACAAGTTTCCCATAATGACAAATCGCACCTGTTCATCCATTCCAGAATAACCGAAAGTAAGGCTTTTGATATCATGGAAGTTCAATGTTAACATTGAATCTGACAAACGGAATGTACTTTTTCTGAGCTACCTTCTTTTGTGCAGGTCCAGTCATCTTCACACAATGAAGACCAAAGAATTTGGTTACCAGGGAGTTTTCAAACACCCGTATATGATTGTAGTAAGCTGGAAGCATTCTCTTAAGCACCTAAAGCGGTATTGTCAAGTAGGATTACAGCGTAAGCAGCTTTATTTGAATTTAAAACAATGAAATTACTCCTCAAAATGTCTAAACAACTTGGTCAAGAGAATAAATGGAAAATCCAGATTAAGCTTGGTGATGTTTAGTAAATTATATAGGTAGAATGTCTTAAAACAAATATGTATTAATCACGTATTTGAACGACGTGCATATTTTCGTAATCTAAAATATACATCTGAAACATTTTGTTGATTTGTAAAATTGCCAGTAGCAGATGTTGACAGGCAGAAATTGGACTCACTTTTACTTCTGACTTCTTCATAGTTTTAATCATGTATTTGTCATCATGGGTCAAGTAAAAGAAGCTTCCGCTTTTTCCAGGGGATGACAACTCTCGAAGGGCATCATTTCCACATATAGATATCATGTAGTCCGCTGGATCCACCTTAAACAATTTTCTCAGTGTCCTAAAGGCATAATTATCACATTTGATCAGCACATCAATAAAGTATTAGACAAAGCATGCTAAGAAGTGATGAATGCTCATCACTACATATATAATATAAAGGAATCATAAAAACACAATAAATAAAGCAAAGGAAATGAAAAATGCGTCCTAGAGCTCCTTTGAGGAAATACCTCCTCATAAAAGGAGTTGTCAGTCTGAAAGGGGAGAGATTAAGCAAAAACTGCGGAGACACTTCTGTTAATACATTGATAATTGACGAATCAACGACTGACCTGAAAACCAAAGGGCAGTAATCCTTCCATTTGAACTCGCATGATTGGTGAGGCGGAGTATGTTTTGAGCCTTCTGGAGGAAATCTGGTCCATATTTTCTCCTTCGGATCAAATGCTGTGTCTTTCAGATCAAGGGAAGTAGCTGGAGCAGGTCTTCCTACAGCATGTCTAAGTAATGGTGCCAAATTATGAGCTACAAAGAAGAAAAACAGAACAAATAGAAACATAGATCTAGCAACACCATCGCAAAGATTACGAGCATTCATTTGATAAATAAATTTAGGATGGGTAATTACAATTATAAGCATGTTTTCTTTAGGAGATAAATTTATCTTCGATGTTACACGAGCATTTATTTACAATTTGTTTTCAAAGCAACAAAACAAAATGGAAGGGTAAGCTTTTACAAAATGGAAGGGAGGATACATAATATTGATAACAAGAATAAGAGGAATGAATCGAAGGGCTTAAATCATATCATACTATTGATTCCAAATGGATAAAGTCTGTTATCTCTATTTAACCTTATTTGAGTCATAGAGATGCGTTGAAAATAGGCCAAAATCGATTTATGCTTAAGATGTAGCAAAAGCCATCTAAAAGTTGACATAATTGGTAAATGACATACACAAGAATCCAAAAATTATAAATACAGTTCATCTAATTCTTTTTAAATCACAGCCAATATGATTTACTCAATTCTTTTTATTCATCCTTCCATTTGCGACAAAATAAGGATTCAAGGCCAGAACGGAGAAAAGTAAATGCTTTTGTAAAAATACCGGTTACACAAAAAGACAAAAGAGGAAGTTGATACCTAATTCCAAGCTGCAAATTTAACATTAGCTCATAGTTCTTATGCCCTTTGGATATAGTAACTCCCTGCCTTTTTGTGGGTTTTATTATGATACGAGGCCGGTAAACTGTCAACACATCAACTTCTTTAGCCCCTGATCCTTCGTTTAATTCTCTTCCAGAACCTGAATATCCACTAAATACATCAGAACTCAAATCAGATTCTGAGCTCAAACTATAGCCACCCTCATTGCTCAGCCTCCCATCTATAGATGCTCTCCTTGGCCTTGCATCATTTACTTTTGGAGTTCTCCACCCCAATGATCCCCCTTCGCAAGGCCAGTTAACCATTTTTTGCGAAGGAAATACCAATACTTTCTCACTTGCATCAATTCTACAATCTCTCAAGTCCAAAAATAACTCAGGATCCCATTCAAAATTACCCATTTGTGAAGCTGAGGGATAATAAGTCCCACTCTGCTCATCCTTACTCCACACACCAACATAAAAACTCCCATCAGCCCATCGGAATGTCCCATTTCCTTTAGGCAATCCATCCTCCCAACTACCATCATATCGATTCCCATTAGCCCACATCATAGTTCCATTGCCATTCATCCTCCCAAGCCTCCAATGCCCAATGTATTGGTTCCCATTGTTCCATACATACCTCCCCTGACCATCAGGCTGCCCACGACGCCACGCCCCAGCATAATAGTCTCCATTTGCATAATTCTTTGTGCCTGTACCATGCTTCATGTTCATCACCCATGTTCCTCTATATGTATCATTTGAAGAACCTGTATAGCATCCCTCTCCATCCATGTACCCATTCTTGAATTGGCCCTCATAAGTCGCACCGGAGGGCCAACTAAACTTGCCCTTCCCCATTGCCTTGCCTTTGCACCAGTCACCAACATACATACAACCATCAACCCACAAGTACTTGCCATGGCCATTAGGACAGTTGTCTCCCCACTGCCCTATAAACACATCCCCATTGGAGAATACCTTCTCAACATGATAAATCTCTCCAGGGTTATAAGTTTCATCATCATCCACATAGGCCACTGACATTGTACTGAATATGCTATTTGCCCTGTTTTTTGCAGCTGCTTGTGATTTCTTCACTTTTGCTTCCCAAGCCTTGACAATGCCTCGCAATTCTTTGTTCATTCTCTTCTAATGAACCCACCTTTTCCTCTCCTTCTCCCTCCTTCCAGCCTCAGGCGCTCTCAATTTCACTATTTTTCCCTAACCCAAATCAATTTTCCTTGCGTCAAAGGTGTCAGCATGAAACACATACCAATAACCATATTTCCTAAATACTTAGAACACCCCAACAATGTATAGTCAAAACAAAAGCAACCAAATATCAAAACAACAGTTTTGTTTCTATTTACTGTGTTGGGATTCTTCTATACGATTTTTGAAATGGGTGTTTGATATTTTGATAGAACAGGCGCTGTTAAATTTGTTCAGAAAGAAACAAAATATGGTGGAATACGTAAAGAAAGAAGAACCCAAAATTAAGAACAATAATATACACCTCTTTGTTGAAATTGTTATTAAGGATTTTTGAAAAAGGAGGAGCTGTTAGATAGACAGGAAAAGCAAAAGCACAAAGAAAAAAGAATATTGACGTCAATGACAACCCTCCTCTATTGTTAGATGATTCTTTTAATAAATTAATTCTCTCTGTTCTTTATTTTCTGAATCACCCC
>NW_019231941.1:24372-25050 GCF_002742605.1 Olea europaea var. sylvestris
GCGCCCTTCTTTTTTGGTTTAGATGATTGACCGAGAGACAAGATTCAAGAAGTAAAATTATTTCTTGGTTCCCGGATTCGGCTCCTAAATATGCTTAGACGCCAAACAAATGGAAGGATGGGAAGGCACGTTGGGCGCAATTTCTTTGAGATTTCCAGAGTGTCGTCGTATAGTAATAGATAAAAACTTGGAACATATTTCAAGATTGTCAATATTACTGTTTTTTCCATCTAATCTGAACTGTGAAAGTACAATAATATTCGTACAATTAATGGATGACAACTTTGTTGATAGTGTATTGGCAAAAAAACTGTTGACTGCAAAAGTAACTTTTTTGTTAAAATTCTTCAATAATATAATGTCATGTGACATTTTGTAAACATAGTTGTCATTCATGTTTGTACACCAAAAACGATTCATGGTCAAATATATTATGCATCATGTATAATAATTTTGAACGCTACAATTATACATCTTAACATTTTTTGTCCTTTTTACGCTATTGTCATGATGTCCAATAGAGATGTCATTTGCATTGAACGAATAGTTTGATACATGGTTATTGAAGAAAAAGGGTGAATCTTATTTGTGCCTTGTTGGGTTCCATTAAAATCAAATTTTGGAAAAATGTGTTTTGAAATAGGTTTTTTTTTTTTTTTTTTTTTTGGGATTTGTGGT
>NW_019231941.1:25605-29982 GCF_002742605.1 Olea europaea var. sylvestris
AAAAAAAATCAATATTGTATATTTTGCACAAGAGAGTTGAAACTTGATAGATAGAGCATTGAGAAATGAAAATTGAGTTTTGAGATAGAAAAATATTGAGATTCATGGGGGTAGTTATAGAAATGGGGAAAGAAGAAAAAAAAAGTTCAATGACCAAAACGGTCACTGTTTACCAAAAAAGTGAGAAAAATGATTCATTAAAAATGAGCCACGAGCCGCTCGTGGGCAAGCTCGCCCACGAGCGGCTCACATTCTATGCCTGAGCCCACTTGGCTCGTGCTTGGGCTCATCTTTTTATGAGTCATCGCCCACTCGGCCCAATTGTTATCCCTATATAAGACCAACCGCTTATTATCAATATTCACATTTACAACTTGCATTTGGTCATGAACCTGATATTTCTCACCTACGAATTTTTGGTCGTGTTGTCCAAATCCCTATTTCGTCCCACAACATACTAAAATGGGTCCTTAGCGATCGCTTAGGATTTATGTGGGTTTTGATTCACCATCAATTATTAGGTATCTTGAGCCTTTAACGGGTGATTTATTTACTACACATTTTGCAGATTGTCATTTTGATGAAATGACTTTCTCAAATTTGGGAGGGGAAAAATTACATCCTGAAAAAAATGTAAAATTACTTGGAATGAAACAACTCTATTTCACTTTGATCCCCGTAGCAATCAATATGAGCAAGATGTTGAAAAAATTATTCATTTGCAAAATGTTGCAAATCAATTACTTGATGCATTTGTTGACACAAGAAAAGTGACGAAATTATACATACCAGCAGAAAATATTCCAACAAAAATTGATATCCCTATAGAATAATCTGCTTTAGCAAATAAATCTCACATACGCCAGATGCGTGATTGACCAGTTGGTTCAAAAGACTCAGTACCTCGAAAAAAAGGTATAGGAGAAAAAAATCAACCAAAACTTCGGAAGAATTAAAATTAAAAAATATTGATCAATCAAATATTAAATATATGGTTCCTGAATAACAATAAGTGTTGGAAAATAATGAGATTTCAATAAATTATATCTTATCTCATAAATTATGGAAACGAGATAATGTTGTTATAAACAATATTTTCGCCTTTAATATAACTTTTGATATTATTCAAAATGAAGATCCTAAACCACAGTCAATTAAAGTTTGTCAAAATAGAAATGATTAGCTAAAATGGAAAGAAGTCATCCTAACAGAGTTGAATTCCTTAGATAAACGAAAAGTGTTTGGATCTGTAGTTCAAACACCTGAAAATATAATCTCTGTTATATATAAATGAGTTTTTATACAAAAGATAAAGGAAAATAATGAAATTACAAAATACAAAGTTCGACTAGTAGCTCAAGGTTTGTCACAAAGGCTATGAATTGATTATGAGAAAACATATTCTCCCGTAATGGACACCATCACTTTTATATTTTTAATTAGTTTGACTGTGTCACAAAAGCTTGATACGCGCCTATGGATGTAGTAACTGCATATTTGTATGATTTACTTGATAGTGACATATATATGAAAATCCCTGAAGGACTTAAGGTACCAGGGAACAAACGATACATGCCCGAGAAATATGATCTCAATTAAATTGCAAAGATCATTATATAGATTAAAACAATCCGAACACATGTAGTATAATCGTTTTAGCGAATATTTGTTGAAGTAGATTATAATAATGACGATATCATTCCACATTTAGATTTGCAAGAATTATTTGTTCACCAATCTTCGTATACAGAAAAAGTTTTTAAACATTTTTATATGAATAATGTACATCCATTGGCATTACTATGGTTGTTTGATCACTCAATATAAGCAAATTATCCATTTCCTATACTTGAAGATGGAGAAAATGTTCTTGGTCCTGAAGTACCATATTTTAGTGCAATTAGAATATTAACTTATCTTGCAAATTGCACTCAACCCGACATAACTTTTTCTGTAAATCTCCTTACAAGATATAGCTCTACACCAACTCAAAGACATTGGAATGATATTAAACAGAACTTTTCGTTACCTAAAGAATACTATTGATTTAGGATTATTTTATTCTCAAAAATTGAGATTTGCTTTAGTATAATATGCAGATACAAATTATCTATCTGACCCACATAAAACTAAATCACAAATATGTTATATGTTTACATATAAAGGAATAACTATATCATGGAGATCTATGAAGCAATTCTCGAAGCTACATCCTCGAATCATTTTGAAATTATTGCAATCCATAAGGTAAGCCGAGAATGAGTATGGTTGAAAAACATGACCTATCATATCCAAGCATCATGCGGGTTAATTTCAACAAAAGATAGTCCGACAATTTTATATGAAAACAATGTAGCTTGTATTACATAACTCAGTGGAGACTATATCAAAGGTGACACATGAGTTTCAAAAGAATGACGACATTGATATCCAACAAATTCGCTTGAGTAATAATGTGACCAATTTATTCACAAAAGCACTGTCAATATCTACATTCAAGAAATTAGTTCATGAGATTTAAATACGTCGACTCAAAGATTTTCAGTGATCAACATTAGAGGGAGTAGTTGTACTCTTTTTTTTTTCACGTATGTTTTATCCCACTAAAATTTTCTATTTAGGTTTTAATGAGGCTGTATTTATTTTACTCAAAAATAACTGTACTATTTTTTCTTCGTTTTGATTTTTTTTTTCTACTAGGGTTTTATCAAACAAGATTTTAATGAGGCAGATATTTTGTAATGTGTCATTCAAGGGGGAATGTTGTAAAATGTATTGGTGAATGACAATTGTACTCCTGCAGCCTCAGAAATTATTATTGTTTCTCCCTGATTCTGCCCTATAAATACTGAACTTTGATTATTAATAACACACAAATCTATGGATTTCTCTCTGTTCTCTTTTATTTTCTTCACTTTTATAACAGGTAGGGACTTATTATAGGGTAAATTGTATATTTAAGACATTGTTTGATTCTCATTCTTTCTAAAAATATATTTTTCTCCCTATTTTTTTCAACTACATTATTCATTAAAATAATATTAAACGTAAATAAAAAAAATTCCTTATTTTTCAATCACACATTTCCTATCAATCTACTATTCTAAAATACATTTTTACATAAAAATGGGTCTCGAACATCCTCTTAGTCCTTAATCTTTGATAAAGCGCTTGCAGGAGGAGCCAAACTTTTGTATTATGAGGTCAGAACTGAAAATGTGATTTGTTTTTTTTAAAACAATATAGCATTAATGAAAATAAGTTAATACACTATTACAATTGTAGTCTACGTGTTTTCATACTTTAAAAACATTGTACAATTACATCCGTGAATATTTTTCTTTTTCTATCCTTTTTTTTTGGAGGATGGAAATTAGAAATTTCTCATCCACAACACAACTTGAGCAGCACCTTGAGGATGCTCGAGCAGAACTTAGGAGCTCAAAGAGTGGTAGGCTTTAGTAATTTGCGCTCTAGCATCTTTTTCTAGCCTTGCCTATTGTCCCGATGGTTACTTACAAATGTGCAATACGAACTACAAAATTATATATTTCACCTATTCTCACTCAACACTAGGCAACACAAATCCTAAATCCAATTACAACTCAACCATTACAACAGAAGCCCCCATGATGATAAACATATTTTGGATGAAAACGGGGAAAAAAGTAAAGAAAAAAAATTAGAAAAACTAAACATAAATATTAAAACCTTTAATTTTAAGCATAAAAATTCCATACATGATTGAAGAATAGACAATATTACAGATTGAATATTGAAGAAGAAAGGTTTATTTGGATTGAAGAATAGAGATTGAAATTGGAGATTGGAGGAGGGTTTTTTTTAGTGAAGAATAGAGTAAGCAAAGTCTATAAACGTTTACAGACAGAAATAAAAGGCAATTACAGAACTTTCGGGAAAAAAAAAACAAAAATTTTTGTGGGGTCACTTGACCCCACATTGCTCCATGGGTTAGCCCTTTGCACCCTTGTAAGAAATTAATTTTTTGAGAAGTGATATTGAAATTGGAGATTGGAGGAGGGTTTTTTTTAGTGAAGAATAGAGTAAGCAAAGTCTATAAACGTTTACAGACAGAAATAAAAGGCAATTACAGAACTTTCGGGAAAAAAAAAAACAAAATTTTTTGTGGGGTCACTTGACCCCACATTGCTCCATGGGTTAGCCCTTTGCACCCTTGTAAGAAATTAATTTTTTGAGAAGTGATTTTTTGAAATATGATTTTTTTTTTCTTTTTTTAAGTGTGTAGTTAAAAAAAAAAAAATTAGGAAAAATGTTATGATAAACTTTTTTTTTCCATTGAATGTGATTAAAAATGAATTTAAAAAAAAAATATATATATATATATATATATATATA
>NW_019231941.1:31360-53464 GCF_002742605.1 Olea europaea var. sylvestris
TTTTTTTTTTTTTTAAGTTTTGAAAATAATAGAGTTCAAACAGGGACTTGATGTTTTGTGGTATCATAGTTGAGTCCCTAACATGTACAATATATAGCTAATAAACTTGATATTCTTTTTAAGTTTATTCTTTATCTTATCTAAGTTTTCAAAATTTTAATTTTGTAGAATTCAGATATCGACCGTGTTAGAGTATGACCCAAATTTCTATTAATATTAGAATTGGGTTCGTTAATTGATGAAAGGAACAATAATATTCTTAGTTTGGGAGTAAAACATTGTATAGCATTGAGAGAGGATCAAAGTCAGACGATCTAGTTTATAGAGAGAAAGGCTCACATATTTTGAGATCGATTGAGAGTCTTGCGAAGTCCATTTGTATTTCTATGCTATTGATCATAGTAAATTTTCAGCCTCCGCATGTGGATTTCCCAAATTTGGGTTTCCACGTTAAGTTTTATGTTGATTATTTTCATCTTGTCATATTTTCTCAGCTTTATTATTCATAACAAGTGGTATAAATTCTATCACTAGATTTTTGCAAATTCACTTGTTTTCTAACATGGCTAATTAAAGAAATGATAGTCAACAGATAAATGGAGAATTTTTATGGCCCCTCTTCCTACCCCGTCCAAGTTTGGTGGGAAAATATTGGGATAATATGGGGACTATAGTATTATAAATAACAAGATTGATATTCTAGACACAATATGAAAAAGGATAGATCCTGCTGTATTTTGCTTAGATCAATAGTTCCAACTATAATTTTGAGTAATATTTAAAAATACGTTAAAATTATTTTGGAAATACGTGATATATCCATGACTCTTGACGTCTACCATGGTCGTCACTTTCACACATGGCTCATACCACTTTACACCATCACATCACTTAATGTCATTTAATCAATCGAACATCAATGTATAAAATGATATGTGTACATTACACATCCCAAAGAAGTCCGAGGGCTTGAATAACATTTCTTTGCTAAGAACATACCTCGATAAAACTCTTCCACTGATGAGGTGTAAAAAATACGCAAAAATGATAAAGAAAAGCAAAGGGTCCGTTCGAGGTTTGTGAATCATTTACCATGAATAGGTTGGTTACAACCGGTCAATAAGAAGCAAATGGGCAAGTAAATAAAATGTGACTCCTAACCAAAATCAATTATCAAGCTACAGCATAACATTTGATGTACACAATTGTAATACTTATTTTTTTCAATAGCTTCTTGTGCTAAACCACAAACTTAAACCATCGCGCTCCAATTCTCAATCCAATGAAAGAATAATATCGAGAATACCATAATTTGATAATTTTGTAAAAGGGCAACAAGAAGGCTCGTGAAGTATTAAACATGAAGTAACGACTTTCAATTGGTAACCTCAAATTTTCATGTCCGCGTAAAATTTCAAGCTAATGCTCTTCTATGGCGATGACCAAGGTTAATTACAAGTTTAGCACCATAGTTGGAGTACTCTAACCAATTAGGAGGTCTTATATTTTAGGTTCTGGTCACCATAAGAGATGTCATAATAAATTGGGCCAAATAATGATCACCACTCTAGAAACAAAATGTAGCCTCCCCAATAAGAACAAATGAGAGCTCATTAGTGAAATCCAAGTAGCACAAGCATTTTAGATAAATAGAGGGCCAAGAGCCTAGAGAAAATAAAATCTCTGGATCCAATTTAGGCAATCCAAAATAAGATCTCTGGATCCAATTTAGGCAATCCAAAAAATAAAAATAAAAATAAAAATAAAAAAATAAGAGAGAGAGAGAGAGAGAGAGAGAGAGAGAGAGAATTACTAATACTTTTATTTTTTAACTTACCATTTTAAAACTCAGATTTTACTTTATTATTTAAAAAATCAGGTATATATTACACTTTCACCCCATCGATCATTTCACCCATTTTACCAAATCGCAATTTATACCTTTGCACCACTTCTTTGTATTGTGAATAGTTCATCCATGCCAAGGGCCTCTTGCGTGGTATAGCTTCATCAAAGTAGGGGATAATGAAACTCTTTGAAGATAAAGTTGGGACATAGCTAAACCAGAAGCAATGCTCTAAAAGATAGTCAACTATAATGAAGCTAATGTAAAGGCAGACTCTGAACTGATTGTAAACAACTGTGATGAAACTAATGCAGAGACGATGGTTTGAATATAAGTAACTGCAATAAGTTGATACAGAGACGATATTTTTTAATATAAGCAACCATAATAAGTTGATGCAAAGACGATGCTCTAAATGTAAGCAGTTGTGAGAAGTTGATGTAAAGGCAATGCTCTAAATATAAGCAATTGTGATAAGCTCTTTTAAAGGCGATGCTCTAAATATAAACAACTATGATAAGTTGAAGAAGAGGCATAATGAGCTCTTTGAAGATAGGCAACTGTTCTACAAGTGATGTGTAGACGGCTCATACAAACATTGGAGGCAAATGAATTAGCTTGCCCAATGAAGTGTATAATAGGAAAAAACACATCCTACGAAGCTAAGAAATCTGTATATGGAAAGAAAGGGAATAAGCATCTTGCAAAGCAAAGAATAAACATCTCGCATGGCAAGACGTCTCGCAGAGTAAGGAAATAAACATTAGGCTAGTGGCTCGTCTGAAACTATCGAAGACTTATAAGCTAGTCAAGAAACGATGAGGTCTTATAGTAGTGTTCAACAATAGTAGAGGGCGAGGAATGAGCATCATGAAGCCAAGAACTTCACATCCTGCATGCCGAGGTATCTTGCAACGTGAGGAATAAATATCTAGCGGATGGCTCTTTAGAACTATAAAATTCCTCTCAAAATGCATTTTTTGTCCCCCAAAACATGTTTTCTTCTTGTTAATTTTTCAACAGTGTTCTTTTTCTGCCAAAAATATTTCCTTTTTCAATGGCCTTTTGTATCCTGTGAGAACATGATTAATGTACTCTGTTTTTACAGACAACGACAATTTGTTCACCTCAATTTTTCCACAAAAAAAAAAAAAAAAAAAAAATCCTAACTACCTTCCCTCCACCTAGACATTCCTACATATTGGAACATACCGTTAAGAGGCAAAGATTGTTGATTGAGAAAAATAATCGACGATCATTTGTACTTCAACAATCAAGGCGACAATCGAACGAGATATAATATGAGTGCACGAAACGGGAGAGGGGATTTAACTAGGATTAGAATGTCATCATACCTTTGGTATGAAATGATCTCACATATATTCGTCTGTTTGAAACACATTATTTTGGATGGAAAATGAAGTTTTCAATAATACAGCGGACCCTTCAATAGTGACATGTAGTCTTATCACTTGAATAGTAAGTTGTACTTTAAGGCAATATTTATTTCCCAATCTACCATCAAATGCATTTGTACAATTAACCACATTTATAAGGGTAATATTGTACTTGTCACATGGTAAATGAGGGCATGAATGAAAAATTAGTTTTCAAAGGGTCTAAGTCCTGAATCAAAAGTTACTGTATGTCAGATGGTGGTAATATATATATATTGGTATAATATAGAGAAGTGAAAATGGGCCAAGTATGGCTAATGGATCTAGCCCGAGCCCAAGACACGTTTGCTTGATTAAAGAGTTCCAATCTACTTGAATAATCAATGCCAATGCAATGCATATATCACGTAATGTATAGATATAACATGATGTAAATTAGGTTCCTACATTAAAAGTGATATAATATTCCACTTTCTAATTTAAAGGTCACACATTGCAATGTCAAAGTATATAATGTCAGGATTTTAATTATGTAATGTGAGATATTTAAATTAAAAAGCAACATACCATGTCATTTTCTCTATGATAAAAAATTAATTTACATTTAACAAAATAAAAAATAAAATCAAAATATAAATATTAGTTCCAAAAATTCTTATAAGCAAATTGAAAGCCTAGCCAAAGAAGTTGTATTGTTTTATTAGAAATTGATTGTGTATGACATTTTAAATAAAAAATGGCATACCATATTACTTTCTAAGCCAATATAATAATCTTGAAAATATACTAAACCTCAAACTTCAAAGTTTAACATTACGAAACAGTAAAAAAAAAAATTAAATTGTTGCAAATTAGGTTTTCATAATTTTTAAAATTTTTGACTTTACAATTACAGTTAAAAATTAATTGCACTGTGTCACTTTTGAATAAAAAAAATAAAAAATAACAACGCATGTCACTTTTCTATGTAGAGAGTTTTAAGTAAGTTTTATTTCAACATTGTAAGCTTATACATGAATTGTTTGATTCTCATCTAGCACAATATGAATGAATAGTGTGTGACCTTTTAATCGAAAAGTGAAATTCCTCTACAAGAATTGGACTGTGGCATACTTCTTGATAAAATGATAGCTTGCATTTCGTCTCACTTGGTGCTTGATAAATGATGCAGTAAGATATTTTCTGGTTATAGATAGAAATTAAACTTTAAAGATTGAAATTACGACGTTGTTCACATAACAAGAATTTGAAAAAGTATAGGAACCATTTCAAAACATAGATGTTCACAATGCCTAAAAGCTTAGTTGAGGAGAAAGGTTTACTCAAATTTCAATAATCCTTGAGTTTTTCCCTCTCGTTTCCTGCCCTGGGCGACTCCAAATCCTTGACATACGATGGAGGCACCACTGAACCATTACTAGTTTGAATTGGTATCTCCGTTCTCTACACATGTTGTGGCTACCTTATTAACGGATGCTCAAATTTTCCATTTCGCAGTAAGGTATTGCAACTGCAGTTATAGATGGTAGTGTGGCATTGTGGTCCTTCCTGACTCTGGCCCTACCACTGTCCCCATCTGTTGCTACATTATAGCCACAAGCGAAAAGGTCAAAAATGGTCCGAATTTGGGCTGGATGCAAAAAATGCGTTTACATTATTGAAAATTCCTTGCATCCACCTCATATTGAAAAAACGCACTTTGACACAAATGACACTTGGAGGGAGTGAATATGTGTTTATGCATAATTTAAACCAGTTAATTAATAATTGCAACAAGCACAGTTATTAATTTTATTCAGATCAATTCACATGCATACTATACTATGCTGAATTGCTGCAATGTAGTGAATTGCATAAAAATAAATAACACAAGTAATTTGATGATGGAGAAAATCCCTTGCAGGATTAAAAACTCCAGGCCCAAACCAGTATGAATTCACTCTAAATGAAAATCAACTTACAGTACAGCCAGACTCCACCAACACTAATTTTTTTGACCTCATGACTGTAATTTCTCAAAGCCTTCCTAGAATGCGTGCTCCTGCACCAACTCCCGCTCTTGATTTCATATATCTTCTGTGGATTCCGAACTCCCCATTCTCCAATGATTAGAACTCCAATCTCCTTCCCTAATCTGCAAACCTTGACAGATGCTTTGGAAGGACAGGTTTTGGTGTTTGATGGGTGTGGATTTTGATGTTTTTGTGAGTACACCAATAAGTGGTATTGATTCAAGATGACAAAGGGTGGGATGTGTTCTCAAGTTCAATCCTTTAAAGACATATTAAAACGACGCACTAGAATATATATGAAATGTTCTGGATAGTATGGGCTGGGTTAAAATCTCGAAAAATACAAAATAGGGTTTTATCAGAATACACTCTTGCTCGAGTGACAATGCAGCGAAAAGCGAGTGATGCTGTTTCGCTCGAGTGAGGTGGGGACGATTGGTTAGCGACGAGCTCTCTGTTTTTTACACTCAAGCGATCTCCTGGCGAGCAGCTAGAGAAATTTCAAGGACTCGTCTTCCCCTTTTTCCCAATTCGAACCCCAACATACTTTTACAAAATTGCATCATAGTCTTTGACTTTTAAACCTTTACAAATTGACCTTTGACTTTTAAGCATTTACAAATTAACTTTTTGGTTCACAGAATTACCAACTCAAAACCTAACAAACTTCTTCTTTTGACATTCTGTGACAAAACATTCATTATATCTACAATAACTATAATGATGACCTAAAACAAATGACTCACTAACTACACCAATTGAATGAGGAAACTTAGGGTCTATGAACCCTTGGGGCTGTTTCCTAAAATTATAACTCACATACCAAGTGTAAAAGCATGAGGAACAGTAATACAAGTAGAAGAGTATAGACAATCATCAATAGCCACAATATCATATGAGAATATGAACAAGCTAGATTAAGATACAATATCAATGTAAGTCAAAACACCAAAAACATACATTAATATTGTGAAACATCAAAACTTAATCTAGCACAAATGATTGTCAAATGTCAAGTATCACTTGTCAAAGCTATACAACTATTCCCCATTTTTGTCACAAATGACAAGAGGATCTTTAAGAACTATGCAGCACTGCCATCTCAACCATCCTCCTCATCAGAATCACCATCATCATCATCTTCATCGTAATCCCAATGCTCGCACATCCACTGTATCCCGTGCTGCACATAGGCAATGGCTCCTCACAATGTAGCAAACTCCACAATATGGGGGCTTTGAAGCAGCCTATAACTGAGTAATCTCGGCCATTGTGCCAGCTTGATGCTCAATCAATATGGACATCTAACCCATAAGAGCAACAGGAGTGTCAACATGAGAAGTAGTCAAAACAGGTTAAGTGGGTAATGGAACAGAAGTAGAGGATTATGGAATATCACTAACTAAAGGAAGGAATATCCGGGTGAGACGGAGGAATATCTGAGAGGATCACTGATAGGATCAATAGGCTCAGCAAGACATTACTATAGAATTTTTTACTTGGTCTTCCTTGTACTCGGAATGGTCATGATGGAGTTTGGGTTATTGTAGATCGTTTGACCAAAATTGCTAGGTTCTTATTCTTTAAATAAGTTGACAAAGTTATATGTGGATGAGATAGGGAGCTTATATGGTACTCTATAATCTATTGTGTCTGATAAAGACCTTCGTTTTACATCTAAATTTTGGCCCAATTTGCAGGAAGTCATGGCTACTAAACTACATTTCAGTACAACTTTTCATTCTCAGATGGCCAGTCAAGGAGGACCATACAAACTCTTAAAGATATGTTGAGTGCTTGTGTTTTGAGTTAAAAAGTAGCTAGGATACTCCTTTGTTATTGATGGAGTTTGCTTAGAATAACATTTACCACTTCAGTATAGAAATGACTCATTTTGAAGCTTTATATTGTTGAAAATACAGAACACCAGCTTGTTGGGGTAAAGCTGGTGAGAGGAAGTTAGCAGGCCTTGGATTGGTTCAAATGATGTTAGAAAATGTGAAATTGATCAAACAAAAGTTAAAAGCAACATAGGATAGACAGAAAAGTTATGCTAATAGGCGTAGGAAAAATCTTGAACTCGTGGTTGGAGATAAATTTTTGTTTAAAATTGTTGCCTAGGAAAGGGATGTTGAAATTTGGCAAGCGAGGAAAGTTGAGTCCACGATAAATTGAACCCTATGAGATTACTGAAAAGATTGGTCCAGTTGCATATCGATTACATTTGCCAATTGAATTATTCAGGATCCATGATGTTTTTCATGTCCCATGCTCTGCAAGTACATTGCAGATCATTCTCAAGTTCTAGAGTCTCAACCAGTTCAACTGAAGGAGAATTTTGACTTATATAGAAAAGCCAATGAGAATTCTAGATAGAAAGATGTATATTCAGCGAAGCAAGAAAACTTCACTTATAAAGGTACTTTAATAGAACCAGACAGTAGAAGAGGCCGCATGGGAGAATGAGAATCAAATGCGTTCTCAATATCCTCATCTATATATTACCCAGTCAATATCCAGTTGAATTTCGAGGACGAAATTCTTTTGAGGTAAGATTGTTACAACCTATTTTTTTCTAGTAAATAATCAAAGGTTGACTCGTCAAACTCAAATTCAAATTGGGACTAAAATGAAATAAATTATTTTATTTGGGGCTTAGTTTATTATAAAAATATTTTAAGGTTTTAGATTGATAAAATTTAATTTCGGGATCTACTTATATATTCTTGAAAGTTTAGGATTTAATGTTACATTATATGGAAGACGAAGGACTCCCTTTGCAAATATAGAGTTCGTGGCCACTTGTTGTACTACAATTAAGCCCATTTGTCATTTTTCATTATCACACAGTAGGCTAAAAAGGGGCAAAGGCTGGGAAAGAAAAACCAAGAAGAAGGGAAGAGAAGGGGGGCTTTAACTTCCAGTTTCATTAAGGTAAGAAATATCAATTTTTGGGCTAACCCTATAATTTTTATGTGGGATTTTTGATTAAGTATTATTAGTGGAAATAAATGTGGTGATGAAACACTCAAATGAAAGAATGATTTTATGGAGCAAAATGAAAGATAGGTTAGTTGAGTTGTTTGTGTCAGTTTTCACTAGATCGATGATAATTATTTTTATGCTTGAGATGAACATTATTTTGATAGATTACTTATTAGTAAAGGGACCTGAATAAAGTGGAATTAGCTCCAATTCATTGTAGGAAAATTTGAAAAATTTATTCAAGTATCAAGAAATTTAGTTTAAGTATTATATCATTATAAATAAAAGGTTTCTTGCTTTGATAGTGATTAAATTGGTTATCTTGTATCGTATTTCTGGTGATGACAAGTAAATTGGAAAAGCCTACCAGGCTATAGCTTGTATTATGTAAGTGGATAAAAATTTATTTTTCAGAAATAAGTATTTATTTAATTTATATTAGATTAGAAAGTTAATTATTTTATGTAGTTAGTTGAATTTTATAGTCAGTTTTGTAAAGTTAAATTCAATACAATTAAATTATTTTCTTAACATGTCATATTCGCATTACATGTTTTATCTTATTTAAAGTTATTTTAAAAATCACCATAAAGTACTCAGGTGATTTTACCTTAGTTTACATTGGTGTGAATGTGTTTCCACAATATAGACCATATATGTTTATTTTACCCACTCTGCACTGCTGTGAATGTATTTTACAGTGTATGATCAGTTATAGTGATTTTACGCACTTACACTATTATGATTGTGTTTCCATAGTGTATAACTAGATTGCCTTTGGGCAGCTCTGCACGCGTATGAACTACAGAATTTCAAAATTTTAGAATTATAGAATTTAATAATTTTGCCATGTATGTCAGTATTAATGGATACATGTGTAAGGTTACTTTAGGTACTTTTTGGGTGTGATTTTTATTAATTTATAGGTTATCAATTTTCAGATCACAAAATTTAGTTATTTTAGTTTAAAGAATAAAGATTATAGGATATTTTTATTATATGCCAATTTTCAAAAAGTTGGCATAAATGAAGAATTTATACTTATTTACGAAATATCTACTTACTAAGTTACAAGCTCATATAGTCTTATCACCCTTTTTCGTATCAGATAGTAGCTAAGTTGAATAACATTAGAGCTTGTTGATTTACCGAGTTGAGCCACACAGTCGTTATTTGTATGATTCATCTTGTCAGTTTATTCAGTTCATATTTTTGGAATGCATGCATTTTTGTCAAAAAGTGTATCCATATCATGGGCTCAGTGTATATTTTTGTTTGTTGTGCATTTGGAGTTGTCTGTTTTGTTAAGAAGTGTAGATTTTATTCCTGTGCACTTTATTTTGAGTAGTTTGTATTTAAAGGGGTTGGTGTGCCCTATTTTAAATTGTATGTACAGATTTGAAAAAAATTGATTTTTGTTCAAGTGGTTTTAGTCTCTATAGAGGAAACTTTGTCAAAATTTTTATAAAAATATCACAGTCAATGTTAGTCAAAGTTACATTGGTGGTGGGTTTGACACTTAGCTGGTAGTTACAATCGGCGCACGACACGTGTCGAGTCATTAGGGAGATTCGGAATGGGTCATGTTAAAAATATCCTAGCTTCTAATACACATTTACATAACCACTTTCTTCAACCTTTTGCTGGAAATTGCCATTTTAATGATAGGTTCTTAACCCTTCTATCAAAAATAGCCATCTTCATGGCAGGTTTCTTTAACCCTCAACTAGAAATAATTATTTTCATGGTAGGTTTTTTCAACCTTTTGCCAAAAATTGCCATTTTCATGGTGGGTTTCTTCAACCTTTTTCTTTTTCCCTGCAAGTTTCTCCCTTTTCAGCGTGTAAAAATTCGCATATGCTTTTGATTTGCTAGTGATCTTTTTCTTCAATCTGGAACTGGAAAGTTTGTTCAAATTTTTTGCTTCATGGTTGTTGAACAGGTATGAGGAAGTGCCGGAAAAATTCTTTCTCAAATTTTCTTTCTTTAATCAATTTCATGGTGATTTTCAACTCGCGCAAGAAAATTCCTTTTTAAAAGAAGTAGTTAAGATCTTGATACATCATTCCGATCATCCCTTTCTTCATTTTCGTCGAGTTTTTCTTGTGATTAACCAAACACCTTTTTCACATACAATGCCAATATGATGACATTAAAATCTGTTTAATCAAGTTGCCAACAAAACTTCGATCATCTAGGCATCACCTGCATGTTGGAACACACAATTAGGATGCAAAAGTAATTGTGTAAAAAAAATATATATATATCTAATGACTTTTTGCACTTTGATAGTCAAGTCAATGAGAACAATATAGATTGAGTGAAAGAGTTTTGATTAAGAGGGATTTGTCTAGGGTTTATAATAATTACCATGAGTGTAAATGGACTCACATATATATAGAGGAAGAAAAATGTGCCAAGATGGACGATCAAATCATGCCTAAGTACAAAAATATGTTGTTCAATTTGATCCAATATAATTGACATTACAATAATCGCTCAACTAACACACGATCCCTTATGTCTTTTGCATGTCGTTTAAGTGTAGATATAACACATTGTACAAAAGCATTGACCATTTAATGAATGTGTCAAACTTGCGAGACAGAAGAAGCACGTCCTAGACAATATCAAACGTTACTAACAAGGACCAAATACATAATTGTCACAATGCTCATTACAATAATCGCTTTCTTTAAAATGATATTTTCCCTCACTAGGATTCTGGCAAGTAAATCGAATCAAGTTGAATCCTATTTTGCTACAATAAAAATAAACATAGTTGTGGATTGGAGTCATTGTTCAAGTGTGTTTGGAGTTGGTAAGCTAAAATTGAGCCTGAATCCATCAAATGAAGACCAATTTCGCTGTATTTGGTATCAGAGCCACGATGGTGGTGGATTTTCAACCAAAAATTGACCAGAAACAAGTTTGAAATTCAATAGAAAATGAAATAGATTAGTCTAATTTTTTTCATCTTGCCAAAATCCATTTTGTTATTTTATGGAACAACCACTTACCCATTGGAAAAATGGAGACCAATCGTGTTCAACAGATCGAGGCGCACCTGGGTAGGTAGTGTATGATAGACGATAACGTCGCATGATCACTCGTGTGGGCTCGTGAGGCCTCTTTCGACGATGATTTCTTCAAGCAATTTCCTCCGGACGACCATACGAACCATGTGGTAGGGTTCATTTTCAATTTTGAGTGCTCCTATTGAACTTCGATGATTTTACCCTTGGTCTTTCAATATTCACCTTTTTTTTTTTTTGCTTAATTGGTTGCTGTAGTTGCTGGTAATTTTAGGGTGAATAGTGGTGGCCCTTAATTGATAAATTTTGATTTCTCATAATATATGAACTCGGATTGATCCGCTCTAGTATGTTGACTTATCCCAATTTAAATTTTAGCGTTAGCACGCTATCGTGTAGGGTGACAGTAGGATTGGAATTATCGTAAAGGGATAACCATTGATTGTGCTAGAAATTTAGGAATTATTTGCTTTATTTGAAGCGTTAGATTTAACTGCAAGTTAAAAATTCTTCTGTGTTTAATTGCCTGCATTACATGAGAATAGGAATTTTTGTTAGCATGCCTTGGTGTAGCATTGATTATTCTGTTAGAATAACTAGACATGACCCATTTGAACATTCCCATGATCTAATATCACGAATCTTACGAAACCTTAGGAATTCAAAACAGTGTATAGTACGGCCTTAGGATTGCATTGTATGACCTATTTGTGTACTTTGTTGTTCTGTTTTTTCAAAATGTCTTCACATTTTGAAGTTGAAATTTTTAATAAGAAATGAGATTTTTCAATTTGGCAACAAAAGATCTATTTTGAGAAAAGTTGGAAAACTTGATTTTATAAAAGAACTTTAGCAAAAGTTTGTTCAAGTCCACTCCAAATAAGTTGTACTTGCTTGAAAGATCTTTTGGCTTTAAATTGAATCATTCAAAGGATCTTGATAATAATTTGGATATCTTCAACAAGCTTGATCAAGATATTGTCAATTGTGATTAGAAAGTGTCTGAAACGTATAAGGCCATTATTTTGTTTAATTCAATGCCTGATTTATATAGAGAGGTTAAGAATCCAATTAAGTATGCAAACATCTTAACATCCGAGATTGTCATAAATTCTTTTAAAAGTAAGGAAATGAAGATTACGACTAAAACCGAAGATAAGAGGAGTGTTGAGCTATATATGATGATGAGTAGAATGAAGTTTAAGCAAATAAATTTGGGTAGAGCTCAAGATACTAGTGATTTGAGTAGCGACTCGAGTGATGAGGGTGGTAAGAAGAAGAGCAAATGATGAGACAATTCTAGTAGTAGACGGTATTATAGCTGTGGTAAGTTTGGGCATTTTTATCAAGGACGGTCCCAAGAGAAAAGGATAAGTAGAAGGGTAAGATAGGAAGTGAGGCGAATGTGGTTATAAGGTCGAGTTATGACCCTAATGAGGTTCATTGAGAGTAAACCTAGTTATTGCATGTACATCTGTGTGTAATTCCTTCTGCATCTATATGATTGCTTAATTTTATTACATTGATATGTTACACTTTTTTAATTTGTTTGTACGTGTAACTATATGGATTGAAGTGATCTTATTACTCGATGTAATTGTTTGTATGCATAGTGTGTTAGGATACATTAGTAGTAAGTGCTGGATGTCCATTGGTAATATTGAGTATAGATGCTTATGGGTACATTGATGGTTTATACCAAGGATGCGGAGATTGACATTTGGATTACCAGCACAAATGTGATTAGATATTGGAATCTTTAATTTGTGTGGAGATCCTGATCAGGCGGAGTGTGAGACAAGCACTTCTATCACCTCCGTTAGGTAGAGACCCATTATCCACTTCGGTTGGGAGAAGTGATGGTGTGATTGAGGATTATCCCGTAGACTTAGTATCTATTGTGATTTATTAATTAGACATGAGTTGAGTGATCAATCTTGTAAACATAGTGGATGATTAGAAAAGATATGTGTTCTCGAGATGGGAGCAACACAGAATGTGATAAGATAAGTGTGTTGAGATCCTTTCGTGAGGTCATTTATGCATTTGTTACATATGTGTTGACCATTTCATTGATTAACTTGATGTTAATCTATTGTTCAGCGTGAACATATTTCGAAAGGATATGTGTTTTATCCTAGTTATATCTTCGCATGTTTATTTGTTCTTGATTGTTTTATTAGTATTTTTTGTTTCTACTTGGATGTTCTTGACCTTAGCCCTGATGAGTACATGGAGTAAGTGCTGTGTGTGATTAAAGTACAAAATATGAGGTAAAGTCTGTGGTTCCCAATTTTATTGATTACATTGATTATGTAAGTACTAATTGTGTGTTTTGATTGATTACAGGTTTATTGGGTATCAATGTAGAGATTTGTTGGGTTTTGACACCTAATAATAAAATCTCGAACGATGATGTTAAACAGTTTAGATTATATTTCTTAGGCCTCGGCCAATGAGTGAAATAACTATTAACACAATCAATCAATCGACTTAATCCTAAAAACAACTTGGGGGTCGTTGGGAGCAATTTAATTTAGTTAATGTTGCTCACAACCCATTTACTTTTTGGATGACTCTCTTTTATGTTCCGGTCCCTTTACCATTTGTTGATCCATGAGCCCACTATTATAGCCCACTTAAATTACACCCTATATCTATATGGCCTCATTGTGAAAGAAGCTGAGTGTGTGTACAATTGTGAGAAAAGAGGCAGCCGACCCTTTGTGCTTTCTCTCTTCGAGTTTGAAAATCGAAACCTATCTTCCTCTCTTCTTGGTTATATATTGCAGCCACCCTATTGTGTTCTTTGTGGATACACTGAGTTGAGCAACCGAAGTAAAACTTAGTTGTGGATTGGAGCCATTGGTTGAGTGTGTTTGGAGTTGGTAAGTTAAAACTGAGCCTGAAATCCATCGATTGAAGATAAATTCCACTACACTCTCCTTTAAGGAGGCAACAGAAACTAGAATTCAACTGAGGGTTGGGTGCTATGAAAGGAAATATATAGATCATGATTATTTGCATTGTCACTGACGAAAACAACCAAACAGTGAGGAAAAAAGAAGTCAAACTAAAGAATTTTATATTCTGTATTTTCTAATTTACAATATATGAAGAAACTTTGGAAAATATGAAGCAAGATTTATGCAAAAAAGTTTTTTTTTTTAATAAATAAATAAAAGAGGATTGTATTTTTTTTATGTATAGAAGTCAAAAGATACTGAAGATAAATTTGAAATATTTGGTGCACTAAATTTAACTTTAATTGACATGAAGGCAAGATTAAAGAAGCAAGATTCACTATACTATTAATCGATTGTTCACTTTAGTCAGTGCGCTATTCATCAGTTATTCTTGGCTTAAAATTTTGAACTGCCATGATTTTGTTTTGTCATTACATCACATAAATACTTGGACAGTAATATATAAACAAGCAACTTTACTTGTCTTCTCAAGCATTTTTACTCCTTTTCTTGATAGTCATAATCCATCCAAATCAATATCATTTTTTTTTTCCTTGATCTTCAAATTCACTTACTATGTATTACAATACGTCAATACATATTCTCAAGTATCCTACTAAATTATTTGTCAACTTCTTCCAATCTTCAATGAAGAATCAACTCCTCTTCCAATTCCTGCAAAGAGCTTAGCAATTTCCAGTTGAGTATTTGCAATAATCTCAGTCCTTTTAAGATCCATTTCTCCTCTCTTAGCATCAGCTTCAGCTCTTATTCTCTCTAACTCTCTCATAGTCTCCATTCGAGATTGTTCCGACCTCAGTACCACTTCTGCTAACCATCTAATGCTCTCTGCTATATCCCTTTCTTCTCCTCTTCGCTTATTTTTTCGCCCCATCTTCATCTTTAAATTTTTCGACTTTAGTTTCTCCTGTCCGCTACAAGGCCCTGGCGTGCTACTATCTGTCTCCATGCGATTTTTATCCGATTCATGATCGGATAATTTGTCGGCAACTCCATCTTCCTATTACATTTCGGTTTATATGAACTTACATAAGCAAAAATGAGTCTTACAAATTTTGATAGTTGGATTCTTCACAATATCTTGGATACACATTCAAGACAACTAAGTTGCATGGAAACGTAAATTAACACACAATATGATAATTTTGGGGAAAAAAAAGCGAGACAGATAAAAATGTCGTGGAAACATTGCATAAAAATCAAAATACATTTATAACTTCACTATGTAACTTTAAAAAGATTATATTAGTTAACATTAATCACTTTATAGTCTTTTATATTATTGAGTAGAGCCCTAAATTAATTTTATGTTGAATCACACTATTTAAATTCATATTCTTTGTTGAAGTCCTTAACAAGCCCACAAAGAGATAAAATTTCTATTCTAAGTTTCTGTGTATATTTGATTTTAAAAAAAAAATGTTTTCTAATTTTATTTAATATAAAAAGATTAGAAAACGTGATTTCGTAAACAATCTGGAAAGTTGTCTCAGAGTTTTGATTTTCGAAACGCATTAAAAAACGAAAAGCTACCAACGCAATATAAATAATACTTTTATATAGATTTAAGGCAATTTGCATATTAGATCAATTATGATCGTCAATTTAAAAGTAATAAGGACAGCAACAAAAGCATATGTATGGCTACTTTCACTAACCTTGGCCGACCGATCAAGACCATTCGATCCATGTGAATTTTGCACAAGATTTCCAGGTTGCAAAACCGTGGTTGGAGCTGGAGGTAGAGGTGGCGGTAGAGGTGGAGGTGGCACCGTTGGTGTAGGCTGTGGCAGTTCTTGCGGTAGTGATGTTTCTAAAAACATAAAAGTTGGGCCGTGACAAATTTGAGGAGACGACGAAAGAGGAGGAGGAGGAGCATTTCCACGGAGTAGAAGATCAAGACGAGGATAAAGCGGCCACGACGAAGCATCAGCCGCAGCAGACTCCGACCTATACCTTTTCTTCATCGACTCAATCTTGTTCTTACACTGTGTTTGCGTCTTAAGAGACTTAGTCGAGTTTGCACGTGACGAGACATGTTTTGCAACATCTTCCCAATCTTGTCCCTTGAGTTTTGCACGGTTCCTAAGTGTCCATTTAGCCTCATAAGCTTCAAGAAGGCTTGAAACAGCTCCTTCACTCCACTCATCTCTCTTCAATCTATCACTATTGCCACCCCCACCTTGTGGCTTTCTAGGGGACTCTTCGTTGTTATTGTTAATAGAGAGGAAAGAAGAAGAATTCCCATTTTTAAGTTCTCTATCCATCTCTCCTCATACTACAACAAAACTTGTTACGTTTAGCTGCCAACTTGAAGATAAAACTTGAAACGTTGAGTTCAAGGAAGAGGGGAGAGAGAGCCACTAGCATTTAGAGGGAGAAAATGAAAAGGGCAAGAATAAGTGGCGTATTGGAGAAAGTTAAAAAAAAGTGTCACTACCATTAACAAGATACTATATAACTAAGTGGGAGTGGCCAACCAAAGAAGAATAGGTGATTTTGTCAAATGTGTTAATGATACTAATTTAACTTTTTTCTACACTTTATTGCTAGTGTTATCTTTTGTGAGCATTTGTTGGTTTTGTTCTCGGCATTTTTTTGGCAATTAGCGTTGATATGAAGCCAACCATGACATCCACCGACGAGGTGGTGGTCATTCACGTGGGATTGTCACCCACTCTCTCTATCTCATATCATCATTCACTAATTAATATCTTCCTTTTTAGATCAATTTTTCTGTCCAACTATTTCATTAACTCTCGTTTCTGTCAAATTTTGACGCAGATAATTTTAATGTGTTAAAATTTTAGCGAGACATAATTTAGCCGGTAAAATAAATGAAATAAAACCTAAATTTTTGACATAGTAATATGTCAAAATTTAATTAGAGGACAGAATAAGACAGCGAATAGGTGGCATTGAGATGGAGAGAGCAGATTGGGTGCCTATAAGCACAAATCACCCTAATTTCTACCTGCACTTTTCCTTTACCTTTCCAAGCTTTTGCCTTTTTCCTAGCTTTGTGACCTTTCATCAATATGGGCGATAATCAGAATTTGGACGGTTTTTTTGAGTAATTGCTAGGCCTACTTTATTTGTCATCAATCATGAACTAATAAATTTTTTTTTTTAAATATATATATTTTTTTCAATTGGAATTGGGCATCACCTTCTGTAAACGTTTGTAGACTAAAGTCCTTCTAAAATCAAATTTATTAAACGAGCTCAACCGTTAAAATAGTGTAGTCAGCCCGCCTATGATAGTTTATTATATTTGTGGTGGTCCTGATGAGTGTGATTTTACTCACGAGTTATACACAATTTTGATGAAATTATTTCCTAAATCTTACAAATTTAGAATGTTTTTTTATATGTTTACTAGTGTTATTTTAAATGTTAAGAAAGGTGGGGTCAAAATGGTGCTATAGTGAACAAACAAGCCGAGGACAAGTTTTATGACAGCAAGGTAGTTCCCAAGCACTATAGACAGTGAGAAAAGCAAATTTGGGCATAGAAGCAGCGCTTAGGCACTACACTCATGGCGCCCAGGCACTGCCCCAAGCGCTTAGACATTGCATTCATATTGCCTAGGCACACTACACTGTGTTTCATCGCAGTGCTTAGGCGTTGCTTCCTAATGCTTGGGCACTGCGTTGCTTGTTTTAAGGTTATATCGTTTTGGCCCGTGAAAAGTTGAGGAGTATAAATATAAGAATTGAGTACTTCAAAAGAAAATTCCACACATTGACATACATAGAACTCAACATAAGAATTAGACAGCAAATTCAAGAGAAGAAAAACAACAATTCAATAGTTTGAAATCAAGATTTGAAACGAGAAGAGAAACTTGGTACATGATTCATCCACTTATCTACATCTCAATTCAAAATTCCGTAATATACTTCATTATTGTTATTTTAGGGTGAACAATGTAATCTAATTTGGACCTTTATTTCTTTTATTCAAGATTTTTGTTCTTTTATCATACATGTGTTGATTTTGCCATGAGTTTAACACATCAAATTACTTCATCACTAATTTGATAATTTTGTTAATCTTTTACGGATCCAGATGTGAATTTAAGATTTAGACCATATAGTAATGTTCAGTAAATTAGTATAACGTGTAGAGATGTATATACTAATTATTGCGATCATATATGAATCTTTGGAATCAATCTTTCGTTTAGCTAAAGTAGATTCTTATAGAGATATGGAATTGGATTAATTAAATAAGGTCAATGAGAACTCGAGAGAGATAAGTTGAATACAATAGAAGAATTCGATCGAACACTACATTAGATTTTGAATCTTGATTTAAGACTTCAATATGTTCAATAGTTAAAATTGTTCTGCTCTAATATCCATTCTATATGTGAATTCTAAATCAATCTTTGTGCTCATCCGGTGTTTTTAAGTACTTAGATTAAAAATCACAATAAACCCCCGTTTGGCCCTGATTTTTTTCAAATTTTAATACTTGGAATATTATTTTTTTTTAAAAATGTATGGTTGAAAAAGAATGAAAAGTTTTCGATTTACATCTAACATTATTTTATGGAAGATTATGTGGTTGAAAATAAGAGAAAGGAAAAAAATGAAAGAGAATGAAGGCCAAACAGGGGCTAGATCGCAATTCTTTCTTTGTTTAATCAAATAGGAGTTAGAAATATTAGATTAAATATTAAAGTATACTTCTCATGGGAACGATAATCTAGACTCAAAGATCCATTATATTAATTTTTACGATCGGTACACTTACGAGATCTAAAAATCGACAATAAGTTTTTTGGTGCTGTTATTGGAGGACTATTTAATTTTAGGCTTAATTTAAATTATTTTTGACTATTATTTGATTTGTTTATTTTCTTTTATTTACAGAAAAATGGCTGTTTATTGTGTGCTCTGTACCCAAGGCGACAATCTTAAACCGTTTGATTCGAAAATAGAACATACATTCAAGCGAAAACGCAAAAAACATAAATAAAGACAATAACATCAAATGGCTGACGATCAAAATATTCCTATTCCTATTCAACCAATTGGACTAGTGGTTGCAAGAACAGCGGCACCATCGGATCAGTAACATGAGTAAAGGAAAATAAATGAAGGAGATTTGCCAATATCATTTTCTTGACACCTATAGCAACACCTACGTGCTCCAATATTGTGTATCCAGACTTTGAGGTGAATAATTTTCAGATAAGAGCAAAAATTCACACACTTATTTCTAAACTTTTCAAAATTTGTCAGAATTTTCATGCCCCAAGGGTTAATGAAGATGTTATTAAGTTGCGGTTGTTTTCATATATACTGAGAAATGCTGCATCGGAATATTTAGATGCCGAATTTCATGGAAGCATTACTACATGGAAAAAGCTGACTAAAAAATTCTGCAACAAATTTTTCCCATTACCGAAAAGTAGCGAAGATTCGATTGAAAATTCAAATATTCCAACAGAGAGATATGGAGAAATATCACGAGGCATAGAATAGATTCAATGAGCTAATGAGAAAGTGTCCAACTCTTGGGATCACCATAGGAAATCAAGTACAATATTTCTACACCAGACTTTTACCACTGTCAAAATCTCAGGTATATTCGTCTGATGGTGGATCAATCATAGAAAAATCAGTATAATAAAATATGAATTTATTTGAGTTAACTGCTACTACGCATTCAATGTTCTCACCAGAAAAAAGTGGTATCACCGAAAGCAGTTGATGTGCATGAATTAGACAACATAACATCTATCAACACATATTACTACTTTAACAAAGCATGTAGATTACTTGTAAAATTGCAAACACATAGAGCAAATGCAATGATGATTAGTTTCAGCATGTGACAATTGTGGTAGAAATCTCGCCATAGAAAACTGCTTTATGCTTTCTTCTTTAGAGAAACAAGTTAACTTTATTCAAATTGGTTCTCATAATTTCAATTCGTATGAAAATAATTCTCAGCAAGAGAGAAGACCAAGTTTGGTGGATGTTTTATCAATATGTGCAGAAAATAGACAAACTATTCCAACAGATTGATACTATTTTTCAAAATCAGCAAGCATCAATCGAGAAGTTTAAAATACAAATCGATCAAATAGCTCAACAACTTGCAAAGCTTCCACAAGGATCATTGCCAAGCAACACAGTGACAAATCCTAAGAAGGGGGTGATGGAAATAAAAGTAGTTGAAAATAATCCACCAAGGGCTCTTATAAAAGTTGAAGCGCATGTGCATCCACTTCCATTGCCAAAGACTTCGAAAGAAGTCGATGGAGCAAAATATTGATGCTATAACTATAAGGAGTGGGATACAATTATCAGAGATTACTATGAAAATATTAGATAGAAAAGATGACCAGGAAGAGGTTGATGGAGCTACAATGGAAGAAAAATCAGCACCAATATCACTTGATAATGAAGAAAGTACAAAAGCATCTACTACCAAAGCACCAAGAAGTCAAGACTGACTTACCTCCCATTTCTTTTCCCTAAAGGATCAAGAAGAACAAACAAGACATAAAATATAAAAGTTTTCTCGTTGTTCTTAAGATACTTCATATCAATATTCCATTCATTGATGCAATATTACAAATTCTAAGGTACACAAAAGCTTTGAAAGAGATGTTGACAAAGAAAAAAGATTTCGCGATTTGTTGAAATTGTGGCATTAAAGGAGGAAAATATTGCAGAGTGTAGAACAAGTTGCCTCCAAAGTTAAAAGATCTAGTGAGTTTTAATTTACCAATTTCAATTGGAAATTTTTGTTCTATTAAGCATTGTGTGACATAGGTGCTAATATAAATATAATGTCATATTCTGTTTATAGTAAATTGGGACTAGATAAAATCAAATCAACTCAATAACGTTACAATTAGCTGATAGAACAATTTCAAGGCCAGGGGCAAAATTGAGGATGTACTTATAAAAGCAAGAAATTTAATATTTCCTGTGGACTTCGTTGTGTTGGACATACCAGAAGATCGAGACATTCCAGTTATAACGGGTTAGCCATTCTTAGCAATGGGTTTAACCCTGATTGACATGGAAAAGGGTAAACTAATTTTGAGGGTAGATAACAAGTGATATTCAATATTTACACCCAATATAAGCAACCTCTCAATATCAAAACTTGTTGTAGAATTGATGAAGAAGAGCCACCTGATCAATGAAGTTGTTAGAAAAGAAAATCAAATTTTGGTGGCTTCTTGGTCGAGATGCAAATGGAAATATCAATATTTGGAAAGCAAAGAAAATGTGTATTAATAAAAATTGTACAAAATGCAAGGATGGAATAACTTGGTTCAAGCCACCATGATCAATCATAGCAAAAAGTCAAGTTAATTGTTTTAAAGAAGCGCTTCTTGGGATGCAACTTAAGCTCTATCCCTTTCTTATTACTTAGTTTTTAATTTTAGGATAGCTCATTTTATTATCATAACATTTTCGTGGTTTTGTTCGTAAGAAGATTCTCAAGTTTATGGGCAATAACATGATTAGAAAGTCGACCCATATCTACCTCACCAAGGATGGCAATAACATAAAGTGATGTACTTTGTGAAGTTCTAACCTTCTATGTATTTATTTTTACATTGGGGACAATATGTATTTTAAATTTGGGGGTGACTCATTAGGGTTAATTTTTGTCTTTTGTTTGCTAATTTTGTTTGAGTATTTGTGTGATATTATTTCATTTCATATGAATTTTGTTAAAAAAAAAAAATTGCACGCTCATGTGAGTCAGATAGTTTTATCAGTTGTGATGAATATACATAAGATCATCTGTTAGTTTGTGGATTGTGGAAGATTTATTTGCTTGAGTTGAATTTTCTGCCTATCT
>NW_019231941.1:55168-58745 GCF_002742605.1 Olea europaea var. sylvestris
CCCAGGCGCTACAAACAATAAGAGAAGCAGATTTGGACAAAGAGGCAATGTTTGGTGGCTAGGTGTTACACTCATAGTGCCCAGGTACTGTCCATAGCTCTCAGGTGTTGCACTGTGTTTCATCGCGGCGCCTATTTTAGGGTTACACAATTTTGGCCCATGAAAAGCGCATAAAGACTCCAAGTTTGGAGATATAAGAATGGAGCATTTACAAAACTTGGGAATTAGAGAGCAAATTCAAAAGGAGAAAAACAACAATTCAAAGGTTTGAAATCAAGATTTGAGGTGAGAAGAGAACTTGGTACAAGATTCATCCACTTCTCTATGTCTCAATTCAAAATTCGGTGATGTACTTCATTATTATTATTTGTTTTTCTACATATATCATGAGTAGCTAAACCTTATATTAGGGCAAATGGTGTACTCTACTTGTGACCCTTTATTTCTTTTATTCAAGATTCTTGTTTTTTTATCGTACATGTGTTGATTTTGTTATGAGTTTAATGCATTGAATTACTTGATTACTAATTTGATGATCTTGTGAATCTTTTACGAATCAAGAGATGAGTTTGAGATTTAGACCATATAATAAAGTTAGAGATACCTATACTAGTTATTGTGATCATATATGAAGTCTTAGAACCAATCTTTCGTTTTACTAAAGTTGATTCATATAGAGATATGTGATTGAATTAGTTAAATCGGCTCAATAAGAACTCGAGAGGGGTAAGTTGAATACAATGAAAAATTCGACTGAACACTAATTAGATTTTGAATATTAATTTAAGATTTAAAGGTGATTAATATATGAAATTGTTTTGCCCTAATATCAATTCTATATTTGAATTTTAAACCAATATTCTTTGTGTGCATCTGCTATTTTTAAGTATTATATACACACACACACACACACACACACACACACAAAACAAATCGCAATTCTTTTTTTGTTTAATCAAATAGGAGTTAGAAATATTAGATTAAGTATTAAAGTATAGTCATCGCGGGAACGTTAATCCGGACTCAAAGGTCCATTATATTACTTGTTATGATATATATAGCCCCTGTTTGTTGTCTATTTTCCACTCCCATTTTAGACAAAATAGAGCTGTTACTTGTCCATTCCACTGACACTGCTGTCCTTATATTATTGCACAATCAGATTTTTACACTCCAATTCCTTTACTATCCTCAACAATGAGCAAAAATTATGGGAGGTGGAAAAGTCAAAAAGTGTGGGCTTTTGAATGAAATGGGGGCATTTCGGGAAAGTAAAATATTGCACTAGTCAATTTCAAATGGATGTCAGCATGTGGGACCCCATGTTGGTAGAAAAAATGCATTGTTTTGGATAAAAATGAGAAACAAATGGGGCCTACTTGCGGGATAAAAAAATTGACAACGGGTATTCAACACAATTTCACTATATGTGTACTAATAACTGTACTTACTTAAGAGTTAGTTACCACCACTAGATTTTTAACTACTCATGAGTTTGATTTGAAAATTCGAGATAAGAAAGATGGTGAAAATGTGGTAGTCAACCCCCCATTGAGGCTTAAGCTAACAAGTAGATAGATGGTTCATTTATTAATGAGGTTTTTCCACGTGAGCAAATTTTCGAGCTATCTACGCCCTGTGGTATGCAGACATGGTACTATTTGGTGAGCCATATGATTCCTATTGAATATAGCATTCATCAAAAGGAAAATCATATTCTATATGGGCATACACTCGATCAAGTCATCTGGAGATTTGTGTCAGGGATGGAGTTATTGCAAAATTTGGAGCATTGTTACTCATCATCTTATGGAGGATATTTCTGCGTGTAAAAAACAAAAAGCCAAAAATCTTACGGTTGAGTTTCTATTGGCCTTCTTTATGCAAAGATGTCCATTAGTTTGTGCAGATTTCTAATCGGGGCCAACTTACAAGAAATATCTCAAATGGAACCTTTGAATTCCATTCTTGAGGTTAAGCTTTGTAATGTCTAGAGGATAAATTTCACGAGGCCATTCCCAAATTTTTTCATGAATTAGTGCGTTGGAAGCAGTGGACTATCTCTCAAAATGGTTTGAAGTAAGATTACGCCTTCTAATAATACTCGGGTGGTGATTAACTTTTTGAAGAAGAATATTTGTATGTGTTTTGGCATGCCTCGTACCCATTATTAATGATGGAGAAAAGCACTTTCACAACCGATAGTTTGAAGCTCTTTTGGCTAAGTATAGGGTAAAATATCAAATTGCTACTACTTATCATCCTCAAACTAGTTGCTAATTTGAAGCCTCTAACCATGAGTTGAAGAGGATCATTGAGATGACGGTGAACGCTTCACGAACTAATTGGTCCAAAACATTGGACAATTCATACGGGTATATCTTATCGAGTTCAAAACTCCTAGAGGTATGTTACTATATCGGCTTGCATTTGGGAGGACTTGCCCTTTGTTGGATGAGTTGGAGCATCGAGCTTATAGGGCAGCTAAGGAGTTGAATGTTGACATTCAAGCTAGGGAGAGAGATAGTTATTTAGCTCAACAAGATGGATTAGTTTCTCTTGGATGCATATACGAATGAAAAACTATATAAGGAGAAAACAAAGAGTTGTATGATCAACACATTCAACGTTAGGAGTTCTTAGAGGGCCAAAAAGTGTTGCTATTCATTTCTAGGTTGGCACTTTTCCCTACAAAACTATGCTCGAAGTGGTCCGGACCATTCACAATTGTTTGACTTTTTTTCATTATGGAAGAATGGAAGTGATACATAAAAGTAAAAAGGCGTCCAAAGTTAACAAATAGCATTTGAAATCATACTGGGATGATGATTATAAATTAAATCAAAGTATGTCTAAAGTCTATAAATTAAATGCTTGATGGGAGGCAACCCATTTTCTTTGTTGCAATGTTTAATATGCCACCGCATGTTGATTATATATGAATTATGATTTGTTTATTTGTTTGCTTGTTGAGACATGTATTTTTTTATATGGATTGATTGAGTCTAGTAGTTGAATTTTGAAAGTTATTATGTGATTGAAAGTTTAATTATCTAATTTTTTTTTTAATTTTTATTGGAGAAAATTTTTTTGTCGGACAATCTTTATTATTTGTCAAATATTTTGAAGTATTACAACAACCTTTTAAGTCATCTAATATATATATATTTTTTGGGTACTTACTTTTCCCGCCACAATATATTCAAAAAGCTAAACACCATTGCATATATATCTAAATAAATAAATAAATTTAAGACAACAATAAAGAACGTTGCAATATATAATAAAAGCAATGGACAAAAAACGTCGCAAAAACTTAACAACAACTTGTATTTGAGGCCTTTTGCAACATTCATTGTACATTGTCATATTCTTCTATTCTACGACAACATCGGAGCCCACAACATACTGGTGAACATTGTTGAAGAACTACGGCAATATTTTTTTGTCCATTACAAATAATAATTTTCTTGTGGCTAATTTTTTCCTCCATAGAATTTTTAACAGCAAATATTCCTTGTTACAAAAAGTAGACTCCATTGCATCACTCAAACTTTGTTTCAAGAAATAAAAGTTT
>NW_019231941.1:59652-134167 GCF_002742605.1 Olea europaea var. sylvestris
GAATTTTTAACAGCAAATATTCCTTGTTACAAAAAGTAGACTCCATTGCATCACTCAAACTTTGTTTCAAGAAATAAAAGTTTGTCGCCACAAGTTTTCCATGAAATAATATTTTGAAGCCTTGCTTCCCTCATATTTTTTGTGACACTCTTTATTATTTGTTGCGACTTCTCCCATTTCACATTAACTTTTTATATGTTGCCTTATATTTTTTAATACTTTTTTTTTTCACCACAATCTTCATGACAAAATTAAAAAATGTGTCGCCTTAAATAACTTTATTGCCACAACATTTTACATGTCGTGAAATCAAGATTTTGTTGTAGTGTATGTACTATCACACCGGCTGGCAATTGCTCGACTATCATAGTCTCTGGTGTAACTGTCGGGAGTATTTCATTCGAATTCGAGGGCAAGGAGTTACTGCAATCACTGGCTGTAATTCCTTTCAGTTGCATTGCAGTACAGGAAGTATTTTCACCCTCACCATTTTAAAACTCAATTTCCCCATCTCCTTTGAACCAAATCGACTCTAAGACAACCACATTTCTTTTCTCATTCATCATATATTATTTATGGATTTATTCAAAGGGAAAATCAACATCAAATTCAGACCATAGCTCACAAAGATATGATTTTTATGAAATTTCAAATTTTTGCATACCTTTGAACTTTCAATTAAAAGTTGTGGATTTGATTGTTGATGAGGAGATTAGATTAGGTAGTTGTTGGGTTTCGTTGGTAGATTATTATGATTTATTTTTTATTTTTTGGCTGGAATTCATTCACTCAATGCGTTTTATCCCCAGCATTTTTTCCCGCTCATAAGATATTCGATAAAATGCCTTAACGGTGATATTTGGACCCCATTTTCATACGACTCACATATCATCCCCTACATTATATCCACGAGCGTACACATTTGCATTATATTCACAACGTTATGTTCACGCAAAGCATGTAGTTTCTGTTCCCTATTTTCAACTCCTATTTCCATCCACCTCATTGCACTCATTATTGATCCATTTGAGGTGTCTTGTGCTCCAATTGTGCATCTTATCATATCCTTTGTGTACCTATAATATTCATGATTTTCATCTAAAATTGAAGGTTACGATGACATTCAAATGCAAACACCAAAAGCAACGGAAAATATGAATGGAAAAGCTCAACTTTTGCCTACACCGACACACCCCTAAGTGAGTCTTTGCGGATCTCTTTTGTTATTCTTATTGAGATATGATTTATAATTGCATATTTTGATATATAGTTTAAGTATGGGAGTGGTTGTATCAAAATAATATACATATATGATGATCGATATTGTGAGAGATTTGATTGCCGTGTTTGGTTGCATGTCACTACTTCCGTATACGTAAAAGATTCAAAAATAATTTATTGCTTTATGTGTTCTTGTGAGTTGGATGGCTTTGCTGACTAATAATGATATTATTAGAATTGCTAAGTTTCACGAATTGTTTACCAGGTAGACTTGGATTATTTTGAAGGTTATTCTTGTTAGATTTTAATATATTTTGAGCATGATATTAGAAAGAAGCAGTTTATTATTGATTCTATCAATAACGTAGCGATAAAGCTGTCTACAGGTGAACTGAAAAATAGAAATATCTAACGAAATTTGAGGGAAAAATAGTTATGCTGAAAAAATAAAAAATAAAAAATTGCATTCATATTTGTCTACATGCTCATATTAGCAGCTGCAGAGTAAAATGCTGCAATTCCTGGCTAAGCTTTAGACACTTAAATGAAGGATTTGAATTTTTAATGATGGTAAGCCTTGGTGAAGTTCGAAGGTTGAGCTACTTAAATTGAAGAAGAATAATAATCATAAATCGAGATAGTGACTTCCATTGGTTAGATCCAGACAGACTTTTACTAGAAAGGAATGAGTAATGATAATTTATCTTTTAAAATGAATAACATTTAAGTAAAAAGAACAAATTTGGGCATGCATCTTACTGGAGTTTATAGATTGAATTGACTATACACACACATCGATCTAATATTGGATGAGTGAAGGAATTGATCACGATAGCATATCTTGGAAGCTGTGTATTAACTGTTCAAGGATTTCAAAATATGAGGCAAAACGAAAAGCAATCTAACTAGGCAAAACGAAAAGCAATCTAACTATGTTATTTATATTTTGTTTGTGTGTGTGCACTGAGTAGCTAATTTTGTTTTGGTCAAATAAATGATCAAGTTTGGAGGTATTTCATAAGTATGATATCTACACTCATTCCAAAACATCAAAAGTGGATTACTGTGATCCAACTTGATGATATTATTACTTAATTTGATTAAATATAGATTGTTATAGGATAAATTCAAGTTTGGACAACTATTCATGACAAAGTGGAAATTGGCCAAAGAAAGGTGAAAAATGAAGAATTGTCAAGTTTAAGGTCTAAATTACAAATCTCTAGAAATTGATTTAGATTAAGAGTGGATAACTGAATATTACATGGATTAAATTGGATGAATTGGAATTTGAAGGATTTGAAACAATTACAGAAGAGGACCGAAGATGAAAGGTGTAGAAGTTAGGGACCAAGATGAACTAAAGTGGAAATTATATACCAATTTTTTTTTAACTATATTTTTATTCTCCAACATTTCAATTAGAGTGCATTTGATTGGCTTTATTTTTGATAATATATATATATCATTTTTTTCATCTAAATTCCTACTTTTGTTATATTTGATAAACAATTTTTTTCATAAAAAATATTTTCCAACTTTTGGTCAGGTGACCATATTTTCTTCAAAAACAAGGAAAATATTTTCTTTAGCGAGGGGTGATTTCTATTTTCCTGGTAATTTACTATCTCTTTCTCTCTTACCTAACCATTCCCTCTCATCTTACCCACCAATAAAAAATAAATAAGTATAATATTTTTAGGTTGAAAACTAAATCAATCAAGCATATTTAATTACAGATTTTCATACAAATAAGTTCTATAAAATTGAATTGTCTAAAATTTATTTTCTTCCTATGCAAATTTCATACTTGTAATCAAACGTATCCTTACTATTTCATTTTTATCTAAAAAAATGGTGTGTTTAGCCTATTGTTTTCAATTTTGCAAATGATGATGCTACACGCACATGAGGGTTTTACACACTCAAAACATGTTCTCATATTTTCCAAAACAAGGTTAAATTATGAAATTCAAAATACATTTTTTATGTTTTCAGTTACAACTTAAAAAATACTCAAAACATGGAAAACATGCATTGAAATAAATTTTTATTTAAATAAAATTCAGATAATTAAAAATTCTTAAAAAAAAAAATCAAAGAAATGAAATTCAAAAATAATAAATATTTGACAAAATTCTAAAAATAATGTTTTGAAAAAATAAATTCTAAAATTCTAAAAATTCTAGAAAAATAAATAATAAAGAATAGTTAATCTCTTGATGATTATTTACATAAAAAATTGTTAGCTTCATATGATTAGAATGGGTGATGGCCCAAAACATAGTTTGGTTTCCATGTGTTAAGCATATGACCAATAACTTCATAACGCTAGCTACTGCGTATTACTAAAAGTGGAAGTCGACTTTGCTACATCTTCTACTACCACACAATCATCCCCGATTAGTTATATTCATGTTCTTCAACTGGTAATAATATGCAATGATAGAGATGGAGTAATCCTTGTTAAATAGAGGTTGAACATTTTATTTTATTTTTTTGTTTCTGTATTCTTGATAAACCAACATTTATATATTACACATGGATAGGCTCTAATAAAATTTGCGTGCGAGACAGGTTACCTAATTAATTTTCAGGTTAAAAAATTACCTGTATTCTCAACGATTTGTCATGTTGAAAAATTACTCTAACTTAAAATGAATAGGAAACCCATTTTTAGCTACAAGATATATAACATAAAAATTTATATGAATTGATTGCTTTTAACTTATTCATTGATTTTTTTTTTTTATTAGAATGTAGAAATTAAAATTTTTATTTATTTTTAGACTGTTGGAAGAGTGAAATGAAGTATTTTATAATTTTTCCAATATTTTATTGACTTACTAAAATTATTTTTTATTAATTTGATATTATAGTTTTGGAAAAGAAAGATAATAAATTTTATAAATCTGATACATTAAAACATTCTTTAAACAAAAATATTTAATAAAAAAACAATAATTACAAATATAATATGCAACATTTTATGTAACATTATATATAGGATGTGATTTATTATTATAGTTAAGGTTGTTTTTGTTTGTTCAGCTATTTATAATCGGATATTTGTAAATTTTTCCGCAAAAGGCATTTCTTGTAACCAACATGCAAAATGTAGTCTGTAAAATGTAAATTTATAAAATACAGTATATAAAGTATAATTACACCCTATAAATATGGCGTATTTTGTAAATTTCCCTTCAAATAATCTCATTGCAATAGAAAATACTAATCAATTTAGGATATAGAAATATAATTATGTTCTAATTACCAAGTCAAAATTTCAACAATTTTTTACATTGACTTTTAATTGTACAATGATCTTCCATGTCTCCTTCCAATTGAATAATATTCCCATAATACAGTCCCGTTTCCCCTATTATCTTGGTCATACAACTTGGAAAATTTTAAAGAACCTTTTCTTTAACTAACACAATTCTCAAAATAGAGAATCAACATAATTCATCATAAAGGATATACATACTTAAAACCACCAAGTTCTAAGAATTTCAATTCGGTGTATGTTGAACAAACTTGCTGAAAATTTACTGTGCAATTCCCATGTTTGGCTTTTCGGGAAGTTCATCAACCATATATATAGCCTCCGTTTGGCCTTTATTAATTTTCATTCTATTACATTTCATTTTTCTCTCTCCTATTTTCAACCACAAAATCTTCCATAAAATAATATTACACATAAATCGAAAACTTCTCATTCTTTTTCAACAACTTATTTTTCAAACAAACACTATTCCACCCATTTTTATTACCACAAAATGGGGGTCAAACAGGGGCATAAAGTATAGTGGTCATATCCAACCTAGACATTGACCAAGACAATATAGCGAATTAATGGTTCAACCAAGGAATCGATTCTACTCAAATATTTTATTATTTTGACATTTTTTTATTACTAAGAGTGCGTTTGATTGTCAATATTTTTCAAGGAAAATGTCATTTTCACCCAAATTTTTACATTTGTGTTATTTGATCGATATATTTTTATGAAAAATATTTTCCTACTTTTGATCACATGATTATATTTTCGTTAAAAAGAATAAAAATATTTTCATTATGAGAGTATGTATTTATTTTCCAAGTAATTCACCCTCTCTCATCTATCCACTCTCTCCCATCTAGCTACCAATAAAAATTGGATAAGTATAATATTTTTTAGGTTAAAAATAAAATTAATCAAAAATATTTAATTGACAAAATTTATGCAAATAATTTCTAAGTAATTCAATGGCTTAAAATTCATTTTCTTTCCATGTAAATTTCACTCTCGCAATCAAAAACTGCCCTAATTAAATTAACTTCATGTTATTTTGGTGATTAAAGATCAATCGGTAGCCAAATTCCAAAAATTCTAAATCATATAGTGAATTATGCATTTTAAACCATAAAACAACAACCAATTATAAAAAACTACTTTATTTCACAAAGTTCAACAAGATAGCTTCATATACTATAAGAATATGCTTGCAAAAATAAAACAATCATTTAATAGTTATTTGTGGATAAAGCACAGGTTAACAAAGTAAATTATTTGAATAATTCAATATTCTCTCAATTAAGAAAAGTAACAACGCATACCATAAATTCTTCAATTCCTTCGCCTTGTACTCATGATGGAGTCTTGGTCATACTAAAATTCTCATTTCCATTTTATCACTTCTATTTTCATTGCCATTGCCATTGCCATTGCCATCACTTCCATCACCATCAAAATCAAGATCATCAAAATGTAATTTATCTGGAAAAATTTTTAAAATTCAACGTTACATCATACATATACTTTAATTAAAAGAAGAAACAATAACATTAATCAAACAATTATCATCATTTTTAGCTTTTGTATAGTACACTAAATCACGACAAAATGTTTCCTACTTGTATCATCTATCAATTGATGGCTTCTCCTCTAACACCCAATTGCCATAAATGCCAAACCTTTCAAAGTCTATATGATCATAATTTCGACTCTTAAAGTAATTCTTAAACAACACAATTTATAAATAATACAATATAATTCTTGTAAAAGAAAACAAAATCTAAAAATCAAATAAATCATAAAATGATGAAATTTTAATCATTTGGTGCTTGAGTCTATTTCTCCTTTTTGAGTGGATATGGTCAAACATACTCTAATTTCCTTCATTGCTTGAAGAACTAAATGTTTGACTTAATATTCGTGTTGCAAGTGTTTGTAGGTTAGGTACACTATGATAACAAATCCACCATTCATCTGTATAAAAATAAAAGCAAAATAAAATAAATGTAAGTTATATAAACTGAAAATAGAACTAGATAAAACAACAAAAAACTGTGGTCTAGTAAGTCAACAAATTATACAAGACTTAAAGCTTTTGGTTACACTGCCTATTCTCATCAAAGTGAAGGCAAACTTGAACCAAGATCCATAAAATGTTTTTCTAGGTTATGGAGAGGAAATCAAAGGTTATAACTTTGATTAAAGAGTCAACATGATTTCAAAGTCATAATTAGTAGGAATATCATTTTTAATGAAAATGATATGCCTTATAAACTTGAATGATCTCAATGATTTGATTGTGGTGGAGATTAAATAAATCATGATGAAGATGAATCTAAAAATGAAGTTGAATCTCAAAATCGTGTTCTTGCCGATTATCTAACTAGAGATAGAATTAGAAGAAATAGATTTTCGTCTACTAAAATTAGCATTGATGATTTTGGGACTTTCTTTTCTACATTTGACTCCTTAAATTTTGAACCAGCTACTTTTGAAGAGGAAAGTATTGAATCACATTTTTGGAAAGAATCCGTGAAAGATGAGATGGACTCTTTGATTAAAAATAAAACTTGAATTTTGGTTAACAAACCTAAAAATCAAAAAGTAGTGGACTATAAGTGGATTTTTAAAATCAAAGAAGGAGATTCTAGTACAAAGAACAAAAGATATAAAACTAGACTTACAGCTAGAGAGTTCTCTCAAAGAAAGGGAATTGGATATAATGAAATATTTCCCTTATTACAAAATATAATTCAATCAGGATTCTGCTTGTGTTGACTACTCATTTTCACTGGAAACTGGATCAGTTTGATGTTAAAACTACCTTTCTAAATGGTGATCTTGATGAGGTTATTTATATGAGTCAACTAAAGGGTTTTAAAGTTAATCCAAAATATGAAAAAGGTATGTTTGTTAAAAAAGTCTCTTTTTGGCTAAAAGAAGCCCCCAGACAAAATGGTACAAGAAATTTAACTTATATGTTCAAAATTTGGATTTTGTTAAGAGCAATTTTGGATATTGTTTCTTTTACAAATGATAGGAGAACCTGAATTTCTTTACTTGCTATTATATGTTGATGATATATTGCTAACTTGCCATGATAGATCTGATATAAATTTAATTAAGTCAAAATTGAAATCTGAATTTGAAATGAAAAATCTAGAACATGCTAAAAGAATTCTTGGAATGGAAATTAAAAGAGTTGGGAACAATTGTATTCTTTATTTGAATCGATGCTCTTATGTGAAATGATACTTAAAAGGTTTTCTATGCTTGAATGTAAACCTATTTCACTTCCTATTGCTAATCATTTTAAATTGTCTAGTGAACAGTCACCTAAAACATGTGATGAGTTTGAAAGAATGAAAAATGTACCTTATGCCATTATAGGGTCGATTATGTATCTCATGGTGTGTACTAGATCTGACGAGGTTCATGGCACAAGTATTCTTAATAGATTTATGGCAAACAAAGGTGAAACACACTATTTAGTTATTAAGTGGATGTTAAAATATTTGACAAGTTCATCTGACTTAGGTTTAAAATTTAAAAATTCTTAAAGGTTATACTGATTCTGATTTCGCTGAAGATTTAGATAAAAGAAGATTCAATTCATCTTATATTTTTTACTTTGTGTGATGGATGTCTTAGTTGGAAATCTCAATTGCAAAAACTTGTAGCCTTATCTTCTATAGAGGTAGAATATATTGTTGTCTGTGATGCTGTTAAAGAAAAATCTTTGGTTACAAGGATTGTTAAATGAAATTGGATCAAAAAATGAAATGGTTAGAATTTATGCTGATAATCAGAGTGCAGTTCACCTAAGTAAAAATTCTATATATCATGATGAAACAGAACATGTTGATGTAAAGTTTAATTTTGTGAGAAAAATTCCTATTGAATTTAATCCATCTGATTTTCGAACCAAGGAACTGTATAAATTCAAAAACTGCTCGAAAGGTTGTGAATTTAGAATTTCAAGCTGTATTGTTTTATATGTTTACTAACTTTTTTCCCCCCTTCTTACATGTAAATAAGAGCAATGAAACAGGCTCCTACTAAAGGGTATCTATCAACAACGAGAAGTTTTTGAACTTAATGTATGTTTTAAGAAGTTTTGTGCTTATTCCTGGATTGAAGCAAGTGCTGTGTTGATTTATTTAATTTAATAATGTATAAATAAGGGTCCATTTATGAAGATTTATACAGCCTAAAAACAGTAGTCTGAACTGGAAAAATTGCATAGACAAAATTATTGAAAACTCGAAATAAAAAATCTTTGTTCTTATTTCAAAATTCGTGAATATAAAAACAAGTCCCAACACAAATTCATTAATGATTACACATTTATAAAAAATTTCACAGGCATCCCAAACAAGGAAACAGAAAATAACATACACATAGAATCTACCTAATATTAGTTCAGTGGTATATAATATAAGCTAGTTTCAAATTTTCATAAGTTATCCATCTTCCTACTAAATCACTAATGCAATTACATTAAAACGCAGCAAAGAAACAACTATAATAATGAAAAAAATGGTGAACAATTTCCAATGTTTTCCAGCATAAAATAATTTTCATTACACTGTAATATCGAAAATTTAGAATTCAAACAAAAATAAATAAATAAATATTTAAACTTCATACTTACACGTTCTTATTCTATCTGCTAAAACTTGAAATTGGAGATTTGAATTTTTGAGAGTGGATGAATTCCCAAGGAGATTTGCATATGAAAAAGGGTTTTTTGATTTCTCAAGGCATCGTTGATGTGAGGAGGTGAAATAAATGGATTTCTATACAATAACAATTGGCACCATTGGTTCAATGAAAATGGTCCAACGAGTTTGTTGAAAGAGAAAAGAATAAAAACTTTGGTGTATAGTTTACACCAATTCAAAATTCAGATATATAGCTTGAAAATTCAAAATTCAGGTTTATATATCATTAATTAAAAATATTTATTAAATAAATATAATATAATAACAGTTATACAATTAATGGTCACTGATTCATAATTATATATCACAATTTATTTATTGATCACATAGTATCAAATTAATTATTCATAGATTATTTTGAGGTCACAAATCATAAATTTTATAAGTTACAATTTATTTCGAGAACACAAATCAAAAATTCTATATGTCACAATTTATCTATCAGTCACAGATTTTCAAATATATTAGTTACAAATTATATTTCAGTAATAAGTTATCAAATTTTAAGGCCGCGGTTTAATATTTAGTCACGAATAACCAAATAATTGGTCACATACACCAATGATTTGGGTCATATGCCACCACCACCAACATTATTGCCATCGCCACTTGCGACCACCCTCACCTTGCGATCGTCACCAGCACCACAACACCACCACCATCAAACCATCGCCATCGTTGATTGTCATGACCACTTGAACCACCACCCAAAAACCGCCATCAAATCCATTATCACCATTGCCACCACCTCACCATCACCGCCAACAGCTCCACCACTACATACAACAGCGATACATGACGTTTTTAAACCATCATGCCTCATAAAATTATCCGTTGCATCCGACTCCAACCACCAACTAGCTCCACCTCCAATCAACCATCGCACCGCCACCTGCTAGCATTGCCACACCATAGCTACCACCGTACCAACAAAATCATCAATTCCACTACCACACAAACACCATCCAACGATCAAAAAAAAAATGCAGAGCAAACAGTGCTGCTATCTTCGAGTCATGCCGCCATCGCTACCACGCAAACCATGGGCCACAAAATCGTTAAAAATACACCACAAATCGAAGAAGATTTCAGATCTTCGTCTCTGCACTTCTGCGTGCAGAGGCTTCGATCTCTTTCATTAAGCAGTGCAGTGTTGCTTAAGTGGTGGTGATAGTGTGGTTCTTGTGACAGGTGCTCCGATAGCGACAACCACGTCTGACATAGAGGAAAGCATGAGAAGGAGAAGAAGAAGACGGGGAGGGTGAGTGAGAAGAATGAATAAAATTAGGGTTTGTAAATGAATTGGATGAAAACATTTATTATGTCAATAATTGATTTTTGAATAATCAAACTTCATCCCTGATTTTTGAAATATGATCTTTAAACCCCTGGTATTATGTAATTTTCACTTGTTAAAAATTAGAAAATTCAACCCGTTTTAAATGGATTAAATGTCCACATATAAAAACAAGTGGTCCAAATTGGACATGGGTCTAACTCTACAGTTTTCGAACAGAATCGATAGGTCATGTCAGATCCAGTCCAAGATTTATAACATTGATATAAAGTATATCATACACCCTGAATCAACACCAAATTAATGCTCTTGTACAAATTTGTAGACATGCTAATAGTAATACACCTTGTATTAGGAAGTGAGCAACGAAATCGTCAAACCATAAAATCGAACCGAAACCTTTTTTTTTTTTTTTTATAAACTGTTGGACAATTTAATTGCCAGAATGATTTGGTGGATGACTTAAATGGTCGTTTTGAAGATTTGACTAATATGACAATATACTTGCTGAAAATGGAATGCAAATAAATACAAGATGTTTACCAAGTTGTTAAAGATGTTTTATTTCTAAGCTTGCATTCCCTACTAGTAGTCGGATTGTTGTTTCCTTCAGGAGTTCATTGAGTGCAAATATGGTTAAGGAGGCGGTTTACCTTAAAAATTGGTTATATGGTAACAAGGAACTTATAAAGTTTCTTCAATATTTATATGAGGTAGAAGCATTGAACAATTCACAAAAAGTTATAGAGTGTATTATTGTATTTGATCTTTTTATTCATTTTCGTTTATTAGCTATTTTATATTAGTTATAATCAATAAATTCACATACTATGCCCCTATTTGGCCCTCATTAACATTATAGGTCCCGTTTGGTAAGGATTTTTTGACCGTTATTTTACTATTCAAGCCGTAATTTTTGACTTCTTCTTTCACATGTGGACCCCACTTTTCTTCTAACGATCAAAAAATCAATTCTCAAAATCCCTACCAAACGAGCCCATAATTTATTTTTTTCCTCCTTTTTTATCAATCACATATTCTCCAATAAATTAATATTACATGTAACGCCAATATATATATATATTTTTTTTTACCATACACTCTTCAACAATTAATATTTCAAAATACAATTTTTCCCAAATTCTCATTATAACGGGAGCCAAAGATGAGCTATATTTTTATCTTTATGAAGAGAATGAATCATATAATACAAATGCATATGTTACGTTACTTAGTATTGACTAAGAGTTAAAATATTTCTATCATATGATGCATTATAATTATTAGAGTTAAAGAACTTTGGTTTGTGTGCGTGTATATATATTTCTTTGTTAAACCAAGGTCTTAAAATTGAACCAAATCAAAATGTGATTTGAATTGGTTGGATTAGAAGTGGTTGAGTTTGGTTTGAAATTTTTTCAAACCACTTTAAGTGATTTGATTTGAAAATTTATTACAAATCGTCCAAACCAAACCATATTCACCCCTATCCTCTATCAAGGTAACTTATTGGCCGAATACATGGCATAAGGATGAACATCATTCCGTCTCATGGAGAAAAGAACGTTGTTGACGACAACATCAATAACTCCACAATACTCGAGTAATTAGCTGAATATTTGCTATCTTTAGACAGTTTTTCTTGAGGTGTCTACATTGTCCAACAAATGCCAAAAATTAGGATTAATATTTTTTCATAACAATTTGCAATCTAAACTGAATAAAAAAGGGAACTTCCATTGTCACAAGCAAAAAATTTATTCATCCATCAAACTTCTCCATGTTGTATTTAACAGTTGATATTTGTTGTGCTCTACTACTCTTAATGACTTGAACTCTGATGTCACTTGCTGACAATTGAAATAAAGTCTTTGATTTACTCACATGATCCTTGTTCGAATAATTTATTTGTAAGCTAAAAAAATGCAGAGAGAAAAAAGAAAAAAAGGGGTACATGAAAAATAACAACAGTTTTATGCGAGATTCTTTCAAATCGGAAAAAAATAAATAAATAAAAATTATGGACTAACAAAGGCAAAAATCTTCCTTTATATCAACAAATTTGCAACGACATAGAATCTTTCATACACCCCAAACCTCCAAAATACCCCAAAATAACCAAACCAAGTGATTACAAACTCCGAGTCTCACCTGAAGATAATCCTGACTATTTTTTAAATTGAGGTTAGTAAAATAATAATCTATATATTCCTACACAAAATGTGAGTTTTTATAATTCTATTCGATGTGGGATCTAAAAAATTCCACTGCAATAGAAAATCCTATTATCTTTGAAATAGACAAATGCAATCCTACTTTAATCGGGCCGTGATCATCACGTCAAAATCCCAACAATTCTTGACGTCTCTCTAATCATATATCTCTTATTCACACTGACATATCTTTCTCTCTATGTATTATGTGTCTTCATGTTTCTGTTAGAAGAGTTGAACGTGAGTGGGGAGTAGGGAGTGGGATGGAAAGGAAGAATGATTAAAATATGTAGAGATTCTGACAAACATTCGTGATTTTGAGAAAAAGAGACTCTCTCTTCAAAAGAATAGTTCTTGGTAAACTTCTCTTAAAAAAAATGATTTCAATTGTAATATGATAAGTACAGTTCCGACGCTTAATCTAGGTCCAAAAAGATGATATTTTATCGTTCTTTGGATAAAATACTACCTAACTTGTGTTATATTACATTTTATAAGTAAACTCGACGTTTGATGAATAATTGAAGAAAAGAACGCAAAAATAGTGAAAATGATGAAATTCAAAAGTCGTGGACTAAATTACAAACAATCCGTAGATTAGATGGACGACAAAATGAAGATCAAAGATGCCAAGGATGTAATTGAATACAACTGAAAATTACAGGAACAAGATTACAAGAGAAAACGGCTCGATCGAATCAACTACAAAGTTTGAGGACTAAATGCAATACTTTAAAAGTTGAGTCGAATTGCAAAACGATAATTCAACAATGCCAAAGGTCAAATGGAGTTGAAGAAAAGTCAATGAGATGAGAATTCATTGAAAAGGATCAAAATATTCGTGTGAAAAAGTTCGGCAAAAAAATTGTACTATGTTTAATCATAGGCATGCAGGCCATGGTAAGGTCACAAAAATTTACTTCAGAGACCAAATCAAGTGTACTATGCGTATGCACCAAATGAACCATGCATACTCATGGTTCAATTTTGGAGAAAAAAAAAATTGTTTCCTTATTTTGTTTTGAAAACTTTTGTTATTCAATCTTTTGGCACCTTATTTATATCAAGACCCGTCCAAAATGTGAGGAGACCTCTTTAGACTTAAAAATTCATGGATTCAACATATTTTGGAGACGAAAAATGAGATTAAATCATCAATATCAAGGAAATTGTGCAAAATTCTTGAACACAATGATCTATCAAAATCAAGATTTTATTCAAGAAAGTGATTTTTATTTTTTTATTTTTACTTTCTTCCATATTTCTTCGATCTGAGTGATGTCTTCTCATTATTTCTTATATAATTTAATAATTAAAATGGTTGGTTAGGTTTTTTCTTTGTATTGGATGAGTGATGAATCCTATTGTTTGTTTATTTTAATTCAAGGTAATTAGTTTAGTGTCATGATTATTCTTGATTGGTTTTGCATCTTCATTGAACTATTTGATTGCTTGATCACCAATTATATAGTAAGCTGGTTGTTGTAGTGTAGGAATAATCATAATAAGTCTAGAGCACGGCAAAATCGACACGTGGACAATAGCTATTAGGAATAATATCTATGGTATGTGTAATCATGTGTAATAAATCCTGTGAATCAATACATATTTCTCATATAAATTCAGATTAGGAATAGGATCCGGTCGTATTAAACATAGATTTAATATATCTTGAAAAAATATAGAATAAAAGAGGATTATCGATTCCTTAAATACACGAATTTACTAAATTATGAATTAGGAGTTGAATTAAATGGCAATAAGAGGTTTCATGATTCTATGTGGAATAAGGTAAAAATCGTGTTTGAGGAAGAATTGAAAAAAAAAATAGTGAAAAAACGGTGAAACTCAAAAGTCAAGAACTAAATTGCAAACAATCTATAAATAAGACGGATGACAAAATGAAGATCAAAGATGTCAATGATTTAATTGGATATAATTGAAAGATAAAGGGACAAAATTATAAGAGAAAATGGCTCAATCAAATCAACTACAAAGTTTGAGGATTAAAATGCAATATTTCAAAAGTTGAGTCGGATTGCAAAAAAAATGAGTCAAGAATACCAAGGGTCAAATGAAGTTGAAGAGAAGTAAATGGAATGAGAATTTGTTGAAAATAATCAAAATATATATGTGAGAAAGTTTGGCAAAAAAGTTGTGCTATGCTTAAGCATAGGCCTCCAAGCCGTGCTTAAGCAAGGTCACAAAAATTTACTCCAGAGACCAAATCACGTGTACTATCTATACGCACCAAATGAATCACGTGTCATGCGTACTCATGGTTCAATTTTGGAAAAAAATATTGTTTTCTTAGTTTGTTTTGGAAATTTTTATTATTTCATTTTTTTATCACCTTATTTACATCAAGAGCCATCCAAAACCTGGGGAGACCTCCTTAGACCTAAAAATATTTCAACTTATTTTGGAGGTGAAGAACGAGGCTAAATCATCAACATCAAGGAAATTGTGCAAGATTCTTGAAGATTAGCTATCCAAAATCAAGATTTCATTCAAGAAAGTAGATTTTTCTACTTTCTTCCACATTTTTTCGATCTGGGTGATGTCTGTTCATTATTTCTTATATAATTTAATAATTAATATGGTTCGTTAGGTTTTTCCTTTTTATTGGATGAGTGATGAACCCTATTGTTTGTTTATTTTAGTTCAAGATAAACTAGTTTAGTATGACTTGATTTTTTAATTGGTTTTACATTTTCATTGAACTATTTAATTGGTTGGTCGCCAATTATATTGTAAGTTGTTTTTTGTAGTGTAAAAATACTCACAATAAGTTTAGAACGCGGCAAAATCAACACATGGGCAATAGGTTTTAAGAATAATATCTATGACACGTGCAATCATGTGTGATAAATCCTGTGAATATATACATATTTCTCATATGAATTCAGACTATGAATAGGATCAAGTCCTATTAAACATAGGTTTTGTAACGCCCCAATTTTTCTATAAACATCGGAACGTCATCAAAAACTCACTTTTCCTTAAGTTAAATGTAGAAATATAAAAATAGAATTCTTTAGTAAACAATAACTGCAATATTTATAAATCTAAATTTGAAAACATAAAAATTGTATCTAAACATAAATATAAACTCTTAGCAAATTCAAATAACACATTCTGAATAAATTAAACTAACTGGTAAATTTTAAAAAAAGGCAAACTTATTTCTTTTTCTCTATTCTTTATCCACTTGGCAGCCCGCATTACCAATTCGCCACTGTTCCAATCGACCCGAACTAACTTGTAAAATTAATGTAAGAGTGAGTATTTAAAATACTCAGTAAGATACTTGCAATTTTCATACACTATTACACAACAAATAAATTATACACTTCATACCGTTCTTTTCTTATGGAATATATCGGTGACCAAGCGACACACCCATCTTAGGTCCTCTTAAATTTCCGTAAAAATATCATATCTCTTTCTCTAGAATCCGAAGGTCCACTAGTAATCCATGCATATTAATTGTATATAAGAGCATAAGGAAAATTAAAACACTTTGCACATAAATGTATCTTACCTTGTTATCGAAATGTACACGAAAAATATTTGAATGCACGTTCCAAAATTCCTTCCTCTACTCTGTGAATGATTTATTGATCGACAGTGATGGTTGATGTATGACAAATTTCTGTTTTCACACACTCTTTCCTTTTTCTCTCTTTCTTTCTTTCTTCTCTCTCTTTCACATGTGAATATTTTTTTGGTGTGGTAAAATATGAGATCCTTGCCTAGTATTTATGAGTGTAGGCTAGGGTAGTGGATAAACCAAAACTTTGATTTGATAGAGTCAAATCCAATGTGGCACGTATCATAAAAAGATTGTACTTTTTATCATTATTTTATTCCATCTAAAAGAACTGTCATTCCTATCCAATAAATATGTGGTAGCCAATCAATCAAATTCAAAATAGGTTAATATTAAACCTTAAAAATGAGTAAAATTAAAAGACCCACCTCACACGTTTCTAGAGAGAGAATGAATTGGATTAAAACTATATAAAATTCTATTTATCTTGTTTTCTTTCATTTGGCATAAATTACTGCGTCCTTATCAGAAATAACATTTTCTTGAGCCATAGACTTCTAATTAAATACGACCTTCGAAATGAGTCTAATATTGATATACATATCATTACTTTATCAAAATCCAATTATTTGACCCCAAATATATAATATATTATATTTATTTCACCTTAATCCCTTACTTTCAACATAATATAATAATTTTTTTTTTAAAATTTCGGAATGTTACAATCTCACCCCCTTAAAATAATTTCGTCCTCAAAATTACCTACGTTCGGGTCTTCTGCTGTCCATTCTTAGGTTAAAGCAAAAAGTCATTTCCCTTCTTTTCTTGTTCATCATTCTTCTTCAAGGGGTCTTCTTTGCAATTTTTGAAAATATGTCTTGTTTTACCGCATCAATAGCACACATGCTTCCCAAACAAACATTCACCACTATGCATTTTATTGCACTTTGGACAAGGTGGAATGACTTGTCCAAAACTTGATCCAAAGTTAATCTTTTTGTTCTATTCCTCTCCCTTTCCTTCATTGGACCCATTCCACTTTCTCTTTCTTGATAACTCGGCCCCTTGTTGGGAATTTGGTCCATTTCCAACCTATTTGAGATTGTTTGGGCAGTTTGCAAAACGCGACTATAGGTGGTGAATTGGTGGGATGCCATTATTCCACCAATCTCAGGGTGCAATCCCAATTCGAACCTCCTTGCTTTCTTTACCTCCGTGTCTACTAGGTGTGGTGCGTACCTAGAGAGTTGCTCAAACTTTCTCTCATAATCTTCAAATTTCATCTTTCCCTGTTTGAGTTGAAGGAATTCTGTCTCCTTGTGATCCCCCAGGGCTTGTGGGAAATATTTTCCCATCACTTCCTCCTTAAATTACGTCCAAGTCAGAGCACGTTGTTGTGCTTCTACTCTAGTGCGAGATGCTGACTTCCACCAATGGCTTGCCGCGTCAACCAACATAAATTCTGCACATAACACCTTTTGAGCATTAGTGCAAGATAGATATTTGAAGATTCGCTCCATTTCCCTTATCCATTCTTCAGCTGCTAGTGGGTCTGCCTTGCCATCGAAGGTTGGGGGTTTGTAACGACGGAACTGTTCCACGATTGAGCTGGTGTTGTTAGCGTTTGTACCATGGGGACCACCCTGTGCTTGTTGCCTAACCAAATCTTGTACTGCCCTTAGCAAATCCCTGATGATTGTAGCTTGGTTTTGTTGTTGTCCCAACATTTTCTCAACACAAATAAAATTTTAATTTAGGGAAAATTGGTAAAACATTCTAATATTATTAATAATCTTTGTAATAACGAATAATTTTAATATAATTTCCAAATCCTTACATATAGAAAATTTGCTCTTCAAAAAAAATCAAATAAATAAATAAATAATCAAACTTTTCCTAAGCAAATAAATAACACTTATCCCTAATCTAGAATCTTTTTCTTTATGCCGTTTCATCATCCAAAGTAATGCATGATTCGGGCTTGAAATCCATAACCAAATCAATGAAATTTTGTGGTTGGACTTCTTGCTCAGGGTCTTCCAGCTCTGGTTCGATCTCCTCCTCTGGATCTTCCTCCAGCTCTAGCTCCGGCTCAGGCTCCGACTCCGGTTCGGGTTCGGGCTCAGGCGCTGGTGCTTGTTGTCTATGGTTCCATAAAATTATGATATCTTCACAGTATCAATTTGGTATTATCAATATTGTTTTGTTCTTAGTGCATAATTGATGTTATGGTAAAGTGACAAATAAACTATGCGAGGTGACTATGCTTATACATTTTATAATATGCAGCAATGTTTAAAAACATGACATTACATTTCATACCTAGGATCAATTGGAGAGTAGTCGAATGGTGAGCGCCACGTGCCAAGTATTCTTTATATCATTACAACATAAAAATACTTTGATTTTATTTGTTTAAAAATTTTCTAAAATTGGAACGTCATAAAAGTTTCTAATGATAACTATGTAAGTTCATTATTTAGAATAAATTTTACACAAATCTTCAACATTAAACAAATGTAGGAAATAAGAAAGCAAAACTATTTTTTTGCATGAAAAGTATTGAATACTTCACATGAACAGCATACCATTTTCTTTATTATCACTGTTCACGGATGAACATTTACTAAAAAATATATATCTATAATTTTTTATTTTTTTAAAAACATTGCTGTATTGTTCACGTGAACAGTACTGTTCAGGTGAATAGTGGTTTTTTTTTTTCATTTTACAAAACCTTTAAAAAAAATAGAATTTTCTTGGAATTATTGTTCTCTGTCTTAATGATTTGAATAACACATAACTGAAAAGACTTATAGGTAAGGGGGGGGGTTCACAAACGGACCGCTTAAATCCCAAGCTCGCCTTAGACAGTTTAGGTCCTTTTGACAAAGTTTTTCAGTCTTGTGGATACGCAAATCAAAGAAATTCGAAACAATAAGTGGGAAAAAGAAATTTATTAAAATATGATTTTTTTTAAAAATTAACACGCATACTGAGACATAGATAAACACATGCACACACTAATTGATAATATATAAGTACAACATGAATGAGTGTTTTGAAATATCAATTCATTGGTAAGATGTCTGACAAATATATAAAAATTCATAGCTTATATAGTCATTGTGGGAAGCAACATAGGACATATAAATGAATATACGATGCAAAATGTTTGATGCCAATAACCAAATGATCAATTTACTGTGAAATAAAAAAAATTAAAGTGGCTCCATAGATTAAAATTTCTGTACTATTCACGTGAACAGTGCCGGTTATTGTTCACGTGATTTAAAATTTTTTTTTTTATTAAGTCTACAAGAAGGTGAAACCTGACTCTGATACCATATTGTAACGCCCCAATTTTTCTATAAATACCGAAACGTTACCAAAAACTCACTTTTCCTTAAGTTAAATGCGGAAATATAAAAACAGAATTCTTTAGTAAATAATAACTGTAATATTTATAAATCTAAATTTGAAAATATAAAAATCGTATCTAAACACAAATATAAACTTTTAGCAAATTCAAATAACACATTCTGAATAAATTAAACTAACTGATAAATTTTAAAAAAAGGCAAACTTATTTCTTTTTCTCTATTCTTTATCTATTTGGCAGCCCGCATCACCAATTCGCCACTGTTCCAATCAACCCGAACTAACCTATAAAATTAATGTAAGAGTGAGTATTTAAAATACCTAGTAAGATACTTGCAATTTTCATACACTATTACATAACAAATAAATTATACACTTCATACCGTTCTTTTCTTATGGAGTATATCGGTGACCAAGCGACACACCCATCTTAGGTCCTCTTAAATTCCCGTAAAAATATCATATCTCTTTCTCTAGAATCCGAAGGTCCACTAGTAATTCATGCATATTAATTGTATATAAGAACATAAGGAAAATTAAAACACTTTGCACATAAATGTATCTTACCTTGTTATCGAAATGTACACGAAAAATATTTGAATGCACGTTCCAAAATTCCTTCCTCTACTCTGTGAATGATTTATTGATCGACAGTGATAGTTGATGTATGACAAATTTATGTTTTCACACACTCTTTCCTCTTTCTCTCTCTCTTTCTTTCTTCTCTTTCTTTCACGTGTGAATATTTTTTTGGCGTGGTAAAATACGAGATCCTTGCCTAGTATTTATAGGTGTAGGCTAGAGTAGTAGATAAACCAAAACTTTGATTTGATAGAGTCAAATCCAATGTGGCACTTATCATAAAAAAGATTGTACTTTATCATTATTTTATTCCATCTAAAAGAACTACCATTCTTATCCAATAAATATGTGGCAGCCAATCAATCAAATTCAAAATGGGTTAATATTAAACTTAAAAAAAATGAGTAAAATCAAAAGACCCACCTCACACGTTTCTAGAGAGAGAAAATGAATTGGATTAAAACTATATAAAATTCTATTTATCTTGTTTTCTTTCATTTGGCATAACTTACTGTGTCCTTATCAGAAATAACGTTTTCTCGAGTCATAGACTTCTAATTAAATATGACCTTCGAAATGAGTTCAATATTGATATACATATCATTACTTTATCAAAATCCAATTATTTGACCCCAAATATATAATATATTATATTTATTTCACCTTAATCCCTCACTTTCAAAATAATATAATAACTTATTTTTATTTTTTTTAAATTTCGGAATGTTACAGGTTTAATATATCTTGGAAAAGAATATTAAATAAAAGTGGATTATTGATTGTCTTATATATATGAATTTACTAAATTATGAATTAAGAGTTGAATTAAATTGCAATAGGGAAAATTCACGCTTTCAATACAAACATTCACATTAGATTTAATCAACTTTTGTCACTTTTTTAGAGTATAATTAGAATAAATAATAACCTTTTTGATGTCACCACACTTCGAATTTAATAGCAGTCATTGAACTACAAAGTAGACCTGATTCCTCGTGGGAACGATACTCTTAACTCACAAATCTTATTACTCGTACAACAATCCCATACACTTGTAGATTTCATGTGAACATAATAAAAATAGATAAACAACATAAGAAAAACAACATCTAAAAAAAATCAACAACACAATATAGTAGACAACATTTTACATAAGTTGTATCAATTATTTTCTCTTAGTTTACTAAGTAAGAAAGAAAGGAAAAAATTTGTGCCTTTTAAACTAACATAAAAAATGCATTTTTGAGAAAATATCAATTGTTTGGTAGTATTTTAATTACTTCTAAATCGTGTGTTCTATGAAATGTGTGAGTAATAAGTGGATAATAAATGTGGACATATATAATATATAAATAAAAAGTTAATTTGACACGCTTAAATTATAATTTAGAGAAAAATACATAAATACAATACTATAAGAATGCAAATTAAAATTTAACAAATTCGTCAAAAAATTTCACAATTAGGTGTTTAATTATATAGTTTTGCTAAGCATAATGATGTGTCAACCCCGATGTACAGCCCCTTCAGAAGAGGGGGTGCACACCCAACAAAAAATCGTTAACACCCCTCCACAAATATACACACTTAGCAAAACCCTAAATTATAATAACAATAATAATAAATTATATCATACCACACAAAGTCATCATTTTTTCTTTCTTCATCCTCCACACTACAACCGTCTTCTCCAATTGCTCCATTTTCTACCTCCACCACCAATCGCTGCCATATCTTCCCCAAATCCTCATAGTGCAATATTATTGCACATAATACACAAAATACTTCCTCATCTCTTTTGAAGCAATAATGAATCAGTTTAGTTCACATCACAAGTTGCAGATTTATTTGTGCCAATTATAATTTGTGAGTTATCATTTGAGTTCTATTTCTTGACATCATTTATTTTTCTTCTATTCCTTATATTATTATTATTGTTTTTTAATTCTATGTTGTCCATATAATGCATTGAGATATGCATCTATGGTGTTAAGCTACAAAAATTGATGTTATACACAAATGTTCTAGGTGATGAGCTTTTAAATCATAGCAAGGTGATAATTGTGTTAGACTTGTCAATGGATTTTGAATTTAAACATTATTATCAAATTACGAATGCAAATTGGATAAAAACACATGTTTCTCCTATTACATGGATTGCTATGAAATTGTTGTACAGCCCCGACTGATACACTACTTTTTGTTGAAAGGGGTGATGCAACCAAATCCTAATGAGATGTGGTTTAAGGTAGCAAACAGATACATTCGATTTTCATTGTGTGAGTTTTGTTTAGTCACAAATCTTAGATGTAATGGTAAGATCGTTAAGAAAAGGCTCTAGAACGTTCCTTCAAAGATTAAGGAAACATATTTAGATATTTGAAACTTGAAACTAGTTACGAATGAAGATGCGTATGATGTAATCTTGAATTTATCTGATGTAGATAATCATGATGTCGTGAGTATTAGGATTCTATATTTCATTACGTCTTTCTTGCTCCCTACGTCGTACAAGAAGGTGGTTGAAAACTACATGTTTGCTTTAATAGAAGATTTTGCCACAGTGGAGAGGTTTTCCTAGGTAAAGATTTATTTGAGATGCCTATAAAATATGTTAAAAAGGATTTGGGGTCATAAAAATCTGTACTAAAGATTGAAAGGTTTTTTATTGCAATTCAAGTTTGGATTTATGAGTCCATTCCAAGCCTTAATGGACTTGTGACCAATAGGGTGGGGAATAAGTACCCCTGCATTTGAACTGGACATCGTATAAACAACCGTCTATAGTTAAATTGGATGAAGAGATCTTCCCCATTTGTAAGTGTGTAAATGCTTTGTTCGTAAATGTAGTTCGTTGGTGTCATAGTCATAGGTCATTGGTCACAAAACATAATATCTGGTTTAAAGGTCACAAATTATATACACTTCAGTCATAAATTAATTGGATATTACGACATTTAGTCACATTTCAGACAATTCACACACATGAACTCTGTACCACATTCATGACGTGATGACATTCAGTTTCCTTAAAATGATAATGACATTTAACATTTTTACGTCACACTCACTTATAATCAATGTATGCTTAGATGACTAATGTGTTAGTCAATTATATTATTGTTGTAGATTGAAGTACGTTATATTCATTTAACTTTGAGATGACGGCTCCATATATGAGCGGTGTTCCATACAAGTAACCAATGCAACCACACGTACGAAGAGACATTCACTTTGGAGATCCAAGTCATGCAGGCACAAGTGCGGTTGTCCAATCTCATAAATCCACCACACGGTTGTTAATTATTATAGATGGACGTGAAGGGCATTTGAGTGATATTGATGATCATGACGATAGTGATTTCGTCGATATATTACCAAAAAGGCAGAAGACATCCACATATTTCCACTCACCGACTGAAGAGCACACAAAACATGAATATTATCCGACCTAACCATAGGGTCTGACATCTATATTCCAACCTAGCTGTAGGATACGCTTGCAGATGATGAACCACAACCATCTGTAAGTTGACATATATGTATGTGTAAAACCCACAATTTCTGATTAATCTATCACAATCATAGGTCACATGGTTATGTATACAAGTCACAAATCACAAACTTATTTCCATTGGTCATAAACTTATGTGTACAAGTCACGAAAGAAATGAATTAGGTCTCTACACATACAACACATGTCATATATTGTCTAGTAACAAGTCACTGACTTGTATGGTCACATGTCACATTGTTTTGTCATAAGTCACAAAATTGTGTGCACATGCCACAAGTCACATACATATGTGCATAGGTCACAAATTACAGATTTGGGAAACTTCAATGTACACTCGTAATATTTTACTTGTCAAAAGTACTCATTTAAAGTTAACATCACAGGTCACAGATCACGATGTTGCATGCAAATTTTACTTGTCAAAAGTACTCATTTACAGTAATCCATCTCAATCATTTTCAGTGAAAACATTTACATTGATCCATTACAAGTGGTTGACCAGTGAGGAATGAGTTGAGTGGCCAAATCACTGAACTCCAATGTAAGAACACAAAGTTAACTGTGCAGTTCTACTATGTTAAGTCACAGATATCATCGTTAAAAGAAGATAGGAACAGTAAGATGGACCAAGGTGATATTCGACCGGATATGGTAAAAATACGATCAAACATGCCTTTTTTTATTCTGTGACTTTTTGATATGAAGAACGATGGATGCAAGTTTTAGTGAAGGTTGGAGTGTTGGAGTTGCAAAACAACAGGAGAAGGTATGTAATTCTATAACCAAAATTCTTTTATGCTGTCAGTACTTCACGTTGACAATTAATATTGTGTTATATCATGTCATGCACATTCAACAAACAATCGACAAGAAAGGCAAGGGCAAGATAGACCCCACTGATGAAATTGAATATCCGTACTTTCTTCCGACACCATCTTTCGATTTGTGGGTTGCTTCAACACCAATCATTTCAAACCTGGTCAACCTGCCAAATATGTCTACATCCAAAGACGTACAGCAGCAGGTTGATGTTATTATAACTGGTGTGGTGATAGAGACTGGAATTGAGAAGCAGGTTGATCTGGCGATGAAGACTATAAATGAGGAGCAAGCGGTATTGCAGATCCATTTGCATACATATTTTGAGTGGGTCACAAACATGTATCACCTTTGACATATTGACACGAATTTGTGGGCACTGATCACAAATTGAAGAGTCGTATACACATGTTATCATCCATATTTATGTGCACAAGTTATAGTTTACAATTATCTGTGTACAAGTCACAACTATGCAGTCACATCATGCATTGTCTACACAAATATATTATACTATTTCATCGACACCTTCAATGTTTTCCAACATGCAGGGGTCTCCTCTTTCCGCACCAAAATCGAGCTTGCCAATTAAGAGAGGTCTAGACCCACATGGATACTATACTCCCTTTATGTTACTAATGCAGGAAAATAAAGTAAGTAATCCAATGGCGTCGTTGTTTTCGACAAGCATGACAAGTAAGCGGATGAGGCTGATGTCGCATTTCAAAACTAGTTTAACAGAAGTTACAAATCAAGAAATAAGTACGTGTTTTTGATGTCATGAGCTGGGATCTATAACTAATTCACTAGGTTTTTAATTAGTATTTCATTGGCCTTTTTATGTTTTAGAAAGAAGTTTAAAGATACAAACGATGTTATTCATCTACCTTTTTTACTTGGTTCATTCTCGATAGGGTCTAAAACATGGTGGCATGAAATTATATGTTCAAAATCTTCATTGAACAGCACGATATGATTTATATTTTACAAGTCACATGGCACATATTCATGTGCACAAGTCATAAGTTACTTGTCATACGTCGTATATCCATGACCATAGGTTACAGTTCATGTATTAGTTTGCATAGGTCACAAGTCACTAATTTGTGGCTTCACATCAGCGGTCATATATCTACGTACATTAGCCATAAGTCACAACATTCGTGAATACGCCACAGGTCACAACACATACACCATAGGTCACAAGTCATTTCAGACATGCTACAAATTTGTGACTTCATGCCATTGGTCACCTTTGCATGAAATGGTCACAAGTCACAACTTTTTACGCTTTCGCCATAGGTCACAGGTCATCGAACGTTGGTAATAGATTTGTGACTTCTTGTCATTGCTCACAGGTTACTTATATTGAGGAGGGAACTCAAGATGAGCTCGAAGAGGATCCACGAGGCATGAATGAGCTTGAAGACGATGCACGAGGCGTGGATCTTCAAATACCAACTGGCCCTATAACAAGAGCTCGGTCCAAGAAGCTACAAGAAGCCTTACAAGGCTTGGTAGGGCGTGTACTTGAAGAAGAGACCAAGTCCAAGACTAACTCCAACGAGTTAGCTTACAAGAGTATACCAAGATCATCAATCTTATTCAAGTCCAATCCAGTGAAGGCCCAATTACATTGGGTTTAGTCATTTAGTTATTTTCTTTCTTAATAAGTTATTTGGACATTAGTTATTTGGTTTTGGGCCTAGACTCTTATAATATTATGTTAGGCCTTTGTTTTAATTATTTTAATTGTTTTGGATTCGAGAATTAAGACGTTGTCTTTTCAAATGGATGTGACCCCTCGATTTTCTATTAGGTTTCCAAGCCAACTTAAAATTATAAATAGGCTTTGAAACTCTCATTGTAAGGCATGGTTTTGATGATAACTTATTAAAACTTAACATTTTTTCTCCTACTTTATTCTTCAGCAACTTTTCGAGAATTCCAAGTGCTAACTTATGATTTCCAAACCTTTATAATATTGGTTTTCTGGTTCATTATAGCCACAAAGTCAATATTCTTTCTTTACCTTTGAATTCCTTGTTTGTAGATGATCTGGAGGTATTGATATCGGGACTCGCGATGTTGTTTGTTGAGCTTTGCATCATTTGGTATCAAAGCGGGATTCCAAAGCAGTTATTTTAGAACTTTGGATGAGAATTTGTGAGAGTAAAAAGATTCTTGTGAGTGAGCACATTTGAGGGTAAAAGCCAAGAAAGAAATTTAGTAAAACACGAGTGATTTAGTGAACAATTTCTGAGTGTAAACATGTGAGGGAGGTTCCTTTATTTTATCTCACAATTATTAAATAGCTTTCAATCGTGTCCCAAAAAGGTAGTGAAGGTGAAAACTTCGATCAATTCGTGATAGTTTTAGCCATTTTACAATAATTTGAACACATGAACATGATTTTTGGGAAAATTCAAGATAAGATGGATAGACAAGATGCATGCATTAATGAAATGCAACAAGGACCCCAGCTCAGGTGTGACGACCAAGAAGACCAAATCTGCAGCCTCCTATTCCCAATAATTTCGATGAAGAATTTGAAGAAAAAGTTTACTTTGATAATGATGTGGCTTCTAATGCTAGTATAGAAGTAAATAGAGGAACTCAGTACCATAGGTCAAGACATGTTGCTAGAGGACATCGGGAAAGAGATGTGCTAGATCGAAACACTAGTTCAATCAAGTTGTCTATTCTCCTATTTCAAGGTAAAAATGACCCTGACACTTATGTTGAATGAGAACTAAAGGTTGAACTTATCTTTGATTGCCATAATTATTCAGAGGAAAAGAAAGTTAAGCTTGCAGATTTAGCTTTCGCTGATTATGCCATAGTTTAGTGGGATCAATTGCTTATAAGTAAGTCTAGGAATCGGGAACCTCCCATTCTAAGTAAGTCTAGGAATCGGGAACCTCCCATTCTCAATTGGGGGGACATGAAAGCGATCGTGCAAAAAAGGTTTGTTCCTTCGCATTATTATCAAGACTTACATCTAAAATTACAAAGTCTTAAACAAGGTTCTAAGTTCGTAGAGAAGTACCATAAGGAGATGGAGATAGCCATGATTAGGGCTAACGAGAAGGATGATCGAGAAGCTACTATGGCAAGATTCATTTGTGATTTAAACCAAGAAATTGCCAATGTAGTGGAATTACAACACTATGTAGAAATTGAAGATGTAGTGCACATGGCCATGAAAGTAGAGAAACAATTTTAAAAGGGTGGTCGTTCATCATCTAAAGTAGACGCCATGAGGTTGTTTGGTTGGAAGCCCAAATGGCACTTTTCTTCAAAGCGAAAGAGCAAATGGTGTCCAAACAAAAAGAAGAGAAAATCATAGCTAAGACTCAACCCAAGAACAATGAGAGGGGTAATCCATCTTCTCAATCTCAAAGGGCTCATGATATTAAGTGTTTTCATTGTTTAGGATTAGGTCATATCGCTTCACAATGTCCCAACAAGAAAACCATGATCTTATTGGAAAGTGGTGAGATCAAGTCAAAAGAGGAGAAATATTGTGAGTCCATGCCATCGCTTGAAGAAGCTAGTGACGTCCATGCTAGTAATGGCATTGCATTAGTTGTGTTTGAGAGCTCCCATGTTCAAGTTAAAGAAGATGGTGATGAAATGCAAAGAGAAAAATCATCTGCACTCCACCCCTTGTACAAGAATGAGGTTGTGATTGATAATTGATGGGGATAGTTGCATTAATGTGGCTAGGAAATTGATGGTGAAAAAGCTTGGTTTGTATACCACAATATACCCGAGGCCTTATAGGCTACAATAGCTCAGTGAAAGTGGAGAGGTAGGAGTAACCAAGCAGGTACTAGTTTTCTTTTCCATTGGACTATACAATGATGAAGTTTTATGTGATGTTGTTCCTATGCAAGTGAATCATATATTGCTTGGGAGGCCATGGCAGTTTGATAGGTGTACTATTCATGATGGTTACAAAAATAGATACAGTTTTAACAAGGACGGAAAGAGTATTACACTTGCACCCTTGCTACCTTAACAAGTGTACGAGGAGCAAAATCAAATCAAAAAGTCCGTTGCTACCAATATAAAGCAACTTATAATTGTGGTGAAGGTTGAGCATGACCGTAAGGAGAGTGGATAGATTAAGAATAAACCAAGTGGTGAGAAAGAAAAATAAGAGAATTCGACACAAGTGAGGAAGAACGAAAGAAAATTGAGTTTTTATGCAAAAGAGAGAGAAATGAAGAATGCTTGTAATTCCAACAAAATGATGATCTTGTTTTTGCATAAAGAAATATATTTTTCTAACGCTAACCTTGATTTTTCTTTACCTAGTTAGCTGTTTCACCTTTGCAAGAGTTTGGTAATGTTTTTCCTGAAGAAATGCCACCGGGTTTGCCACCAATTAGAAGAATTGAGCACTAAATCGATTTTATTCTCGGAGCTCAAATTTCAAACCGCCAGGCTCACCAATTTTGCTAGTTCCTAAGAAAGATGGAACATGGAGAATGTATATGTATGTTGATTGTCGAGCCATCAATAAGATAACGATGAAGTATCGACACCCTATTCCTCGATTAGATGATATGCTTGATGAACTACATCATTCCACTATTTTTACTAAAATTGACTTGAAAAATGGGTATCATCAAATTCTTATGTAAGGAAATGAGTGGAAAACAGCTTTTAAAACAAAGCATCGATTATATGAGTTGTTAGTAATACCTTTTGACTTAAACTAATGCACCTAGTACCTTTATGCGACTTATAAATCATGTCTTGTATGCTTATATTGGAAAAATTGTCGTCGTATACTTTGATGACATCTTAGTTTACAGTAAAAGCTTGTTCGATCATATTGGCCATTTGAGATGTGTACTTGAAGTCTTAAGACGAGAAAAGCTATATGGTAACTTAAAGAAGTGCACTTTCTAGTTGGATAGAGTTGTTTTCATTGGTTTTGTTGTAAGTGCTAGCGGTGTTGAGATGGATGAAGAGAGTCAAAGGCATCAAAGAATGGCCCACAACAACACTCGTTTCAGACATTAGGAGTTTCCACGGTGTAGCAAGATTTTACTGATGATTTGTGAAAATTTTTAGCATAATTGCAACTCCTTTACCCAAAATCATCAAGAAATATGTCAACTTCAAGTGGAAAGAAACACAAGAAAGAGTGTTTCGCACCTTGAAAGAAAAGCTAAGCCGTGGTTGGTTTGCCGTTTTGGACCCATTTTCCGTTTTCTGTTTTTGAAAATGCGAAAAACGCGTTTGGTCCGTCGTTTTTGAAAACGTATTTTCGAAAATAAGTTAAAATTTATAACTGAAAATGCAAAACGACATTTTATCATTTTCAGCATTTTTAGTTATAAATGTCGAAAACGCTCAAAACACGGAAAACGAGCCGTTTTCGGGGAAAACTAAAAATCATTTTGAAAATGAAAATGGAAAATGAAAATGCAAACCAACCACTACCTAAGTTTTGCCCCATTATTACTTCTACCAGATTTTTCTAAAACCTTTGGAATTGAATCTGATGCTTTTGGTATTGGCATAGGTGCCGTTCTAATGCAAGGAAAACGACCTATTGCTTACTTTAGCGAGAAACTCAACGGTGCAACTTTGAATTATTCAACTTATGACAAAGAGCTATATGCCTTATTGAGGGTATTGGAGACGTGGCAGCATTATTTGTGGTTTGAAGAGTTTGTCATCCATACGAAACATAAATCGTTGAAGCATTTAAAGGGCCAAGGCAAGCTGAATCGTAGGCATGCCCGTTGAGTGAAGTTCATTGAGATGTTTTCATTTGTGATTCAATACAAACAAGGTAAGGATAATGTGGTAGCCAATGTTTTGTCATGCAGGTATGTTCTTGTTCTACTCTTAATGCTAAATTCCAAGGATTTGAGCACATTAAAGAAATGTATGAGAATGATTTAGATTTTGGTAGTGTTTTTGCTGCTTGTGAAAGGGGTATGTTTGAAAAATTTTATCGATAGGATGGTTAGATGTTTTGGGACAACAAACTTTGCATTCCTAAATGTTTGTTATGTGAATTACTTGTGCGTGAATCACATGGGGAGTCTTAATGGGGCATTTTGGAATTTCTAAAACTTTAGATATGTTAAAAGAACTTCTTTTTTTTTTTTGCCTCATATGAAGCAAGATGTTGAGAAAATCAGTTCTAGATGCATAACATGTATGAAAGCAAAGTCTAGGGTTAAACCACATGGATTATATATGCCTTTACCTATTCCTACACACCTTGGATTGACGTGTCTATGGATTTTATATTGGGATTGCCTAGAGCTAGTAATGGCCGGGATGCTATATTTGCTATTGTGGTTGATCGATTTTCTAAAATGGTGTAACAACCCCCACCAAAAAAAAAAAAAAATTAAGTCGCTACCAAAGGTTAAAATCAAAACTTTTGCAATTCCTTTAATTTCTTATGGATGAATAATTTTTATCCCTCTTTTTTTTTTGTGATAAACTTCTATTACAATCATCACAATTAATTAATTTAAATTGGACATGCATGGAAAGTGGAAACAGGAAATCACAAAAATACTCAGGCATACATGTAAAGGTCAATCAATTACCAATGTTAAATCTCCCAATTGGATGTGTTGCATGCCCAAGGAGACAAATGAAAAGGTGATATGACAAATATGACATCACCGTTTGACCACATATTTTAATAAGTTCTAGAACATCATAGAAAAGTTCATAAAGATAATCTTTGACTTAAACTAAATAGTAAAAACATACCCAAACACTTTCTAACAGCAAAATCGGTTTTTAAAAAAAAGATACTTTTAATTCAAAACTTTATTTAAAATGCAAAGTACATATTTTCATTTGCAAATAAACATGTATGAAAATTTATTCATAAATAAATGTCTACTGTAATAAAATTTAAATAAATAAAATTACGTGCCAATTTAGATCTTTATCTAGCGAAAAAAGGCACAAACACACCATTGAACCACCACGCTCCGACATAACCCGATCTAACCTGTGAGGTGTAGGGAAAAAGGATAAGTACATGGGAAAACTCGGTAGGATATAAAATTTTAATTTGCGATCCCGAATAATAATTTCAAACACATGTGTCAAAATATCATATCGTCTCATATCTTTAAAATTTGTTAAGAGCTTATATCATATCATATCATATCATTGTATTGGAATGGCGATATCATTCATATCATAGCATTTCATATCATAACTTTAACTTTTATGAGTACAAAATTCATCAACATGTAAAAATAATAATTAAACGGGACATAAAACACTGTATCTCTATATCCTACCTTGATTGGTGATAAGGATTGTTGGAAGACAAGCAAGAATTCTACGTTCACGAAAATTCTCTAATGCAGTGCGTGTTTATCCAAGCAGTGTATTATAATTTTAACTTGAAATATTGATTTATGGTATAACAGAACTCACTTCCATAATATTTGCATCACCATAAAGTCACATGTTCTCTTTCCCATGTGATTGGCTCAATTTATTGGTTGTCCTTAAATTTTACACGTGTTTGCCAATTTTTCATACTCAAACATGGTAGTTTACCTAATTCTACGATACAATTGACTCTTTTGGTGGCCCAAATCATGATATGTCATGTACTAGGTCAAAAGATACATAATATAATATACTATACCTTTTTTTTAAAAAATTAGAAAAAAAAACATTTTACCTAGCCCCTACTCAATCTACATGTGATTGGCACCATTTATAAGTTCAAGATAAGTATAAACAATTACCAATACTTGACAAGGACTATAAACTTCATTATCTTGAGTTTAATTTATCCGAATCGACTTTTTCTCGAGCCTAACATACGTAATTAATTACGAGCTATTCAACAAACCCAATATTGATATATTTTTTTCATTACTCTAACACTATTTAAATATTTGATCCAAATAAAATTGAATTTAATATATATATGTTATTTTAGTCCCCCAACTTTCCAAGTTTAAAATATAGTGTATGAAATAAATAATTCTAGTAAGTAAAAATTTTCGGGACTTTCACAAATGGCACACTTCATAACTTGTCACAAAATTGATGACGCTACTCATGTGGCAAATTTATTCTTTCGTGAAGTGGTGCGTTTGCATGGAGTCCCTAGAACGATTGTTAATGATTGAGATGTTAAATTTCTTCGTCATTTTTGGCTTGTTTTATGGGATATGTTGGGAACAACATTGTTATTTTCTACTACTTGTTATGAGCTATTTAAAAAAAAAAAAATCTAAAATCACTTGTCATCTCCAAATAGATGGTCAAACCAAGGTAGTAAATAGGACTTTAGGAGCCTTGTTATGAGCTATTTAAAAAAAAAAAAATCTAAAATCTTTGGAAGCTTGCATTCCTTTCATTGAATTTACATACAATAGGTCGTGCATTCTTCCACGAAATTTTCACCTTTTGAGATTGTTTATGGTTTTAATCCACTTACTCTATTAGATTTGTTGCCTCTACCTATTAATGAGATTGCTAGCCTTGATAGAAAGCATAAGGCCGAGTTAGTAAAGAAAATTCATGAAGAAGCACGACAAAGCATTTTGCACAAGAGTGAATAGGTTGCTAAATGAGCCAATAAAGGAAGAAAACAAGACACCTTTCAACTTGGTGATTAGGTTTGGGTTCATTCATGCAAAGAGAGATTTCCTAATCAGCAAAATTCTAAGTTGAAACCCCGTGGGGATGGACCATTCCAAGTTTTGGAGAAGATCAATGATAATGCATACAAGATTGATCTTTCCACTGATTATCAAGTTAGTTCTACCTTCAATGTGACTGACTTTCTCCTTTTGATATAGGTGCAGATTTGAGAACGAATCATTTTGAGGAGGGAGAGAATGATATAGGACAGCTTGGAGGAATGGAACATGAAGAAGAGGAAATGCACAAGCTTGAAGAATGAACTCAAGATGAGCTTTAGAAAGAATGCAAGAGGCTAGTAACCCAAGATTCCATACTTTTCGTAAATGAGATAGAAAGCCACCAGGGCAAAAATATGTGGATTTTCAAATACCAGCTGGCCATATAACAAGAGCTCAGTTCAAGAAGCTACAAGAAGCCTTCAAGGCTTGGTAGGATGTGTACTTGGAAAAGAGACCAAGTCCAAGTCTAACTCCAACGAGTTGGGCTTACAATAGAAGACCAAGATCATCAATCTTATTCAAGTCCAACCCAGTGAAGGCCTAATTACATTGTGTCACAAAAATAATATTTCAATTTTAAACCACCGCAAATGTACGGTTCTTTAATAAGTAATAAAGTGAAAAATTTGAGTCCGAATGTTATCCCACAGAGATTGAGTTGTTTAATTATATCTACTTGACCTTAACAGAAATTGAAATATAGAACGAGATTGATGATAACGTGACTTATCCCTAATTTTGACCTAATAAGCAAATATGTATGATTCACGTGAATTTGAATGCAAAATGAATGTTAAATGCAAAATTGATGAAATCAATGAATGAGAATCGCACTAGGATCACGAATCCCCACGCAATGTCCATTTTTAACCCTTTGATGTTTTGAAGAATCAATGCTCCTAATTCTATCCAAAAATCTCTCTCGAGTAAAGTCGAATATATTCTCATATCTCACCAACTTATATCTCTATGACGGGTGCAAGTATACAAGAATGCATGTGGTTTTGTAAGCAATTAAGGATTCACACAAAGAATAGCGGCATATGTCTATCCCCTATCGAACCCTACGATAATTTATACCCTATCGAACTCATTTTCCTTCTCTCGAATGCATGAAACAAGTCACCACATTCATATAATTATGTGTACATAATTATTGAAACAATTAATTGTATATAAATCATTTAAAACTCAAGCATGTGTTTCAATGTCAAATTTACAAAAACTAAAATGTAAAAATTACATTACAAAGTTCATCGATCTCCTAGTACATGAAAACCTAGCCTATCATGGAGAAAAGAGCAAAATACATAATAGTTGTAAGAAACGACATCACCAGTTTGTGAATTGGCGTGTAAATTCCTTGATCTTCGCATTTTTCTTTGTGATTATGGTGTAAAATCTTCTCCAATATGAGTTCTTCTCCTTCCCCAAACATTCTCCCTTGAGGAGGGAGAGAATGATATAGGACAGCTTGGAGGAATGGAACATGAAGAAGAGGAAATGCACAAGCTTGAAGAATGAACTCAAGATGAGCTTTAGAAAGAATGCAAGAGGCTAGTAACCCAAGATTCCATACTTTTCGTAAATGAGATAGAAAGCCACCAGGGCAAAAATATGTGGATTTTCAAATACCAGCTGGCCATATAACAAGAGCTCAGTTCAAGAAGCTACAAGAAGCCTTCAAGGCTTGGTAGGATGTGTACTTGGAAAAGAGACCAAGTCCAAGTCTAACTCCAACGAGTTGGGCTTACAATAGAAGACCAAGATCATCAATCTTATTCAGGTCCAACCCAGTGAAGGCCTAATTACATTGTGTCACAAAAATAATATTTCAATTTTAAACCACCGCAAATGTACGGTTCTTTAATAAGTAATAAAGTGGAAAATTTGAGTCCGAATGTTATCCCACAGAGATTGAGTTGTTTAATTATATCTACTTGACCTTAACAGAAATTGAAATATAGAACGAGATTGATGATAACGTGACTTATCCCTAATTTTGACCTAATAAGCAAATATGTATGATTCACGTGAATTTGAATGCAAAATGAATGTTAAATGCAAAATTGATGAAATCAATGAATGAGAATCGCACTAGGATCACGAATCCCCACGCAATGTCCATTTTTAGCCCTAGTTTCACAATTTGACAACCCTTTGATGTTTTGAAGAATCAATGCTCCTAATTCTATCCAAAAATCTCTCTCGAGTAAAGTCGAATATATTCTCATATCTCACCAACTTATATCTCTATGACGGGTGCAAGTATACAAGAATGCATGTGGTTTTGTAAGCAATTAAGGATTCACACAAAGAATAGCGGCATATGTCTATCCCCTATCGAACCCTACGATAATTTATACCCTGTCGAACTCATTTCCCTTCTCTCGAATGCATGAAACAAGTCACCACATTCATATAATTATGTGTACATAATTATTGAAACAATTAATTGTATATAAATCATTTAAAACTCAAGCATGTGTTTCAATGTCAAATTTACAAAAACTAAAATGTAAAAATTACATTACAAAGTTCATCGATCTCCTAGTACATGAAAACCTAGCCTATCATGGAGAAAAGAGCAAAATACATAATAGTTGTAAGAAACGACATCACCAGTTTGTGAATTGGCGTGTAAATTCCTTGATCTTCGCATTTTTCTTTGTGATTATGGTGTAAAATCTTCTCCAATATGAGTTCTTCTCCTTCCCCAAACATTCTCCCTTTAATTTGACAAATTTTGGGTTATATATCACATCCTAACGGAGTTATACAAGAGTTTTAACGAAAACAAAAAACTGCAAAATTTGATCTCAAAATTGGTCTATGTGATCGCATAGCTAAAATATTTTTGGGTATTGAAATTTTTGATGCCCTGCATGGGACTGCATGGGCATTACAGTCGCATAGTAGTAAAAACTTCTTGAAATTGTCATTTTGGTTCTCGAAACTTTTCTCTTCAATTTTTACCTCGTTTCTTCATTCTTTTCATTTATACATCAATAGTGGGCTCCAATTGGTACTTGGCTCAATCAAATCCTCGATTACTCCTTCGGGCCATCTTTTAGGTAATTTCATTTTAGTCCTTAGACTTTAATTTTTCTCCGTTTTGGCCCTTTCTTTTCTTTTTCTTCCTCTGATCATCCCTTGTCATCCCCGAGTTGATACTTACCTCATTTTCATTCTCGATTCGCCTTTTGGTTCATCTTTTGGGTATTTGCATTGAACTTTCGTTTTCTTTCACTTTGGTCCTTTTTCACATCTTTTCTATTGAATTTCATCATATCCATCAAGATAGCCCTACAAAACAAGATGTAATATAATTAGGCCGTATTCCACTATATTTATCATAAATTAATCATGTTTTGTGGCTCGAATAAGTGTGTTTTTTTTATCACATTAGGTTAAGTTATTTAGTTATTTCCTTTCTTAATAAGTTATTTGGACCTTAGTTATTTGGAGTTAGGCCTAGACTCTTATAATATTATGTTAGGCCTTTGTTTTAATTATTTTCATTGTTTTGGACCTACTTTGACCCAACTCATATAGGGCGAATCCGAGAATTAAGGTTTTCTATTAGGTTTCCGAGCCAACTTAACATTATAAATAGGCTTTGAAACTCCCATTGTAAGGCACAATTTTGATTATATACAATTGAGATGATTTTTTCTCCTACTATGTTCTTTAGTAACTTTTCGAGAGTTCCAAGTGCTATCTTGTGATTTTCAAACCTTTATAATATTGTTTCTAGTTTTGTACAGCTACGGGGTCAATATTCTTTCTTTACCTTTGAATTCTTTGTTTGTGGACGATCCGAGTTTGTACTCCAAGGTACTTTTGTCAGGTCTGCCGACATTGTTCGTCGAGATTTGCATCATTGTGACTTTATTTTTAGTTATGATTGTGGCATCTTTGTGATTAAATACACAGAGCACATGCTACATGACGAGATGAAGTTCATATCGATGACATTTGACGTTAGTTGAGCTAGATTGGACATTGATATTCGACTTTTTAAGCTTAAAGGTATCAAGAAGCCAACAAAGATGGTCCAGTCAAATGGATAAAACATTGATATAAAGTGATTGTAGAATGTTAGTTTAGTTGCTAGAATATTCTTGGATGGTTTATGTTACTGCAATAGATGGGAATTCCTTTTGTTCATATGGCTAGACGTTGTTCAATGTTCATGTATATTTTGAAACAAGAAGCATGAATATTTTGGATGGTTTATGATAATGGAATAAATGAGATTTCCATTTGTTCATTTGTCTTTTGTTTTGCTATAGGTGTGGAACATGTTTTAATAAAGCTATGGACATCTCACATATTCATGTGCATAGGTCACATGTCATATCTTTATGTGCACATGTCACGAGTCAGATACTTGTATGTCACAGGTCGCATACTTGAGTACACTAGTCATAGGACACAGAGCTGGATGTATATATCATAGGTCACATATCTATGTGTATATGTCACAAGTCATATATTCAAATGTACTAGGTTACATATTTTGGGTGCAGAGGTCACAATCTTATTTATACAAGTAACACGTCATAGACTTATGTGTATAGGTCACAAATGAAATGAATTAGGTTTCTGCACATACAGCACAGGTCACATATTGTTCGATCACGAAGCACCGACTTGTATGGTCACATGTCACATTGTTTTATCATAAGTCAAAAAACTTTTGTGCACATTCCACAAGTCATATACATATATGCGTAGGTTACAAGTGAAAGATTTTGGAAAACATCAATACATACTTGTATTAGTTTTTATTTGCATGCTGCACTTTTCCCATTCTTTGAAAACACATGTTTGGGACCAGAGGTCACATGCATAAAGTTAAGATCACATGCCACTGATCACGATATTGCATGCACATTTCACTTGTTAAAAGTACTCATTTACAGTAATCCATCTCAGATTCCCAATTTCACTTGCAAAAGTTACAAATATGAATGTTATGTCAAAATTTCACCTACATTTTCCGTTCGTCATAGATCAATGATAAACTTTCACAACAATGCTTATTAATTTTCAAATGCAAGTGTAACTTCTGAACATGTGATGAGGTTGACCAACTAACAAACAAAATAATAAATACTACATCGACAATAGCAGTATCATTCACTTCATTTTGGATTTGTTTTGGCTTAATGGAAGCAAAATAGTGCACGTCCTGTGATTGTGACAACTTCCTTCACAATGTCCACAGTTAATTGTTTGTTCCCTCATAAAGCAGGATCTTTTCTTTTCTTTTTTTAGCAGGTCTTCTGGAACTTCTCTTCTGATTAGGTGCTAGTACAATTATGTCTTCAACTTCTCAGAGCACGGTCCATTCATTTGGATTTTCAACAGGGTAAATAGTGTCTTAGTACCAATTATGTATGCCTCTCATGTATAGAAGTACGAACAATAATCGTACAGATCTCCATTTTTTGTTGCTATTGCAGCCAATGCATGTGGACATGGTATCTTATCAACTTGAAGCATTCGACATGTATAAATACGTTGCTCTATATCAACAACAAATGATGATCCCTTGTCAACAACCAAAAATAATGTCAGGCTGGCTGGAGAAACCTACACACAGAGAACAACACAATGTCATGCCATAGATCTAAAGTCACAAATCTCTTTACAAGTCACAAATATATTATTTCATGGAACAAATATCATTGTTAGCCTCATATTTCTCAAAGATATGCTCATTTCTCTCATCAATTTCTCGTACTTGATGGACAACTTTGTGAAGATGCCATTTGCAGTGTTCCTATTCTTACAAAACCAAGGCTATATTGTTAGTCGAAACGAATCCAACAAAGCTACGATGGGATAGTTCTTTGCTTCTTTTGCGACCTCATTCACTGATTCCACTATATTAGAGGTCATCATGGAATACCTATTCACATGTATGTAAAGTCTTGACCACCTCTCGGGTCCAACTTCATTCTACAAAGTCAAGACATTATTAAGCAATAAGATGTATACCAATCGCCTCATCATGTAATGATCAAAACTAAAATCTTACGAGGTAACCCCTAATCTTCTTGTTGATTGTGTCTAACTGTTGCATTTTGTATTTGAAATTCGACAAAGTGTATGCATGAACAGCTTGTGTTATATTGTGACCTGATTTAGGAAAATGGGATTTTAGGTTTTCTAAGAGATGATATGAACAAATTCCATGGCAGGTCCCCAGATAAACGACTTCAATTGAATTCTTTATACTGTTATGTCGATATAATACAAAACACAGTCCTTTCTTGTTACCATAAAAACTCTTCAAGTTGTCTAAAAATCATGTCTAGGATCTATCATTTTCATTATCTCCAATTCCAAATGCAATTATTAGCATCCTATGTATATGCTATAAAGTACCACTGTAGTGTCTAGTCAACTACGCGCTGTCAAAAACAATTACAGGCCTACAACAGACCCATCCTCTAATTGATGCACCAAGTGCCATGAAACAGTACCTAAATCTATTGTGACCATCAACCTCCACCTTTGTGACCGTTCCAGGATTTGTCTGTTCAAACATATGAAAGTAACTTGGTAGCTACCTGAATGATTCAGTTGGATCTTCCCTGATTATTTTCAAAGTTTTTTCCCGAGATCTCGATGCTTTAACATAATTCAACGTAACCCGATATGTATATATCATGTCATTACATATATCATTTGGAGTCTATATAATACGCGACGATGTATACTTATACTTGATGAAAGAGGACAGACTACGTTAACACTTGCTTGTGAAATCCTAACACTATGTTCGAAGCAAATTTGTGACCATCAGTTATATTTTGAATCTTGAAGATCTCTATTTTTCCCAACCTTGAAGACCTACTTAACCAATCACGGTCATCATGTGAGCACTTCACAAGATACTCCTTCTTGTTTGATCAAGCTACTTCATATTCAAACATGTCTTGTATGGCAAAAAAATACATGCTCAATTTCAGAACTTCCTTGTTACGAAACATTCTGCCTTTTTCTATTCTCTCAGCATCAGGAACGGGTACAATTGTGACCACATTTTTATCCATGTGACCTAATGGTTCTACAACTGAGGATTCATGGCCATCACTGCGCATTTTATAGATGAAGCTTGGAAACTTCAAAGTCAAATTATGAGGTACTTTGATATTGCATAAATTAATTAGCTTATTTTGATAAACTCTTTAAAATTATTATTGTTGTAATTATGTTGCTTTTATTTTAAATATAGGTTCATCTATGTGCCATGTCCGCACACGTCCGAGACCCTGAGTACATCATTGATGGACTGCTTATTGGATTGGAATATCAATCGTGAGTTCTCTACTTTGACGATCGATAATTGTACCACAAATGGTGCCATGATAAACATTCTTTTAGATAAGCTTTCTAGTAGTTCGCTTTTGTTAAATGGTGATTTTTTCCACATGCGTTGTGCACACATATTGAACTTGATAGTCAAAGATGGTTTGGAGATCATTAACTCGAGTGTTGAGAAAATTCGTGATACTGTTGCATATTGGACAACAACTCCAAAAAGAATAGAAAAATTTGAGAATTTTGCACGTCAGTTGAAACTCTCTTGCTCCAAAAAGTTAGCACTTGATTGCAAAACTAGTCTACGTATTTAATGCTTTATAGTGCTTTACAGTAGTCACAATATAGATGTTTGCCCAGTGATGAAGATTGGAAATTGGCGAGCGAGAAATGTGAAAGGTTGGAGGTATTTTTTGAAGTGACTGAAATATTTTCTGGGACTAAGTACCCAACATCAAATCTTTATTTTTCTAATATTTGTGAGATAAATTTGTCAATTTACGATTGGATGAAGTCTCCTTGTGAGGAAATCAAATTGATGGCTTCAAGTATGATTAACAGGTTTGAAAAATATTGGAGCAAAATTCATGGAATTTTGGCAGCAACTGGTATGTTGGATCCAAGATTTAAAATGAAGTTTGTTGTATATTATTTTCCAATGATTTATGGAAATGAAGTTTCGGATCTTGAGATTGAAAAGATTAGAAAATTTTATCACAAGTTGCTAAATGAGTACAAAACAAGACATGGATCAAGTAGGAACGTAACTCAATTGTCAACCCAAACCGAGGCATCTTCGTCTATAAACAAAAAAGATCGGTTACGACGAGGACACATCTCGTTGCCTTTGTTTTAGGTCCCAACAGGCTCTGTTCATTTCTTTCTCAGTCATGTAGCTCGATATTCAAGCAACAAATTCGAGATCTACCAGGTACGATACACAAAATGATATCACATCTACATTCATAATGTAGCTTTCTTAATCAACTACTAAATCTTAATGCTTGAATGTGACCCATTACACAACATGCCCAAACATGCACCGGTTGATTGCAACATAAACAAAAAAGATCGGTTGGTACAATTTGATTTATTTGTTTCTAATACCCCTAGTACTGATAGTACGAAGTCAGAACTTGAAATTTTCTTGGACGAGCCTCTGTTACCTAGATCGAATGATTTTGACATAGTAGCATGGTGGAATGCAAATTCAACAAAATATCCTTGTTTGCAAAAATTTACAAGAGATATTTTAACTATCCCAGTATCTACAGTGGTGTCAGAGTTTGCATTCGGTACCGGTGGTAAATTTGTTAGTCCACACAAATTTAGGATTCATCCAAAAACTTTAGAGGCTTTGATGTGTGCTAGAGATTAGTTATGGACTGACATTCATGGTACGAAAAATACAATTATCCGTGTTTTTCATAATTGTTATTTTTGTTATTTCTTCACTACTAACAAGTTTTATTTATTGTTAGAAAATTCATCACCTACATCGTACTCTGGATGTTGTACACAGCTGAGTGACACTGATATTGAAGATGAGGTAAATTGATTTTTCTTTAAATGGACGTCAATATAAATACTTAAATACATCATTTGTCTTACTAATAATAACTTTTACAGTCATCAATTTTTAAGGAGTCTGATATAGACATTCTAGAAGAAGATGGCGACACTTGAAGATTTACAACATAAAGTGTTACATTTTGTGATGTTTGTTACTTTGTTTGCACGCTATGCTGTAATTTATCCGAAGTTCAAACTTGCAATTTTTGTCGTGTATTTAAATCTTCAAATCATTTTTGAAGATATGGGTCATGCAATTGTATAACATGACGAAGACATAAAGTAGTTTGGATCTAACATTTATTTTATTTTTAGGGGTTTTATATTTATTGTATTATGGAAATGTCATAATCAAATACCCCTATTAAAAATTGAATTTAATCAAAAAAAAAATTGAAAACGGGTAATAAACGGGGCACGGATTTTGCCCCGCCCCGCCCCGCCCTAAACGGGTATGGAGCAGGGAATTACCCATGGGTCGAGGCGGGAAAAGGTCGACCCATCTCGTTGTTTATCCTCCAACATATTCTCCTAAAATAGTAACAGAATGCTTATTTTTAGGAGTCGTATTTAATCATATCTTAAAATTGAAATGGTGTATAATGGAAGCCTAACTTATGTATTGTTCTCATATTTAATTACTTTCTCCTCCTTGTCACTCTCAAAGAAAAAAGGTAGTTGTAGAAATTTTTTGAAAAGTCAATGATTTTTCCTCCCATTTTTGCCAAACAATTTTTCTTCTTTTTTCAAATCAAATTCATTCGCGGGATTCCTTGTTGATTGAACACAAGTGTTGTGTGTGTGTGTGTGTGTGTGTGTAATTCTATCTCTTTAGAAGATCTATTAGAGGTCAAACTGCAAAATCATATCCAAATCCAAAAAAAGTCTACAAAACCTACTTAAAAGAAGCCCGTGGAAAAAGGGTCTATCCTACTTTTTGAATAATATTTTGATAGATAACATGTGTTTAAAAAATTAGAAAAAAATTTAGATTGAAAGTAAGAAAGAAAAAAAAATATTTTGAAAATAATAAAAGGCAAAGAGGGTGTATTCAATTGTGAATTTTTGAGACCTAGATAAATTTTTTTAAGTGATGACGTTTGTGAAATTTTTTTAGATTTATTTGAAATTAGTGGAAGTCTTTCTTAGATTTCTATATAATTATATTTTAAAATTTTTATAGATTTTTGTATAATTTAAATTTTTTTTTAAAACTTTCATTTGAAATAGAATTCATTAGAATCTAATGCAATAATGTTAAATTCTTATATATGAAGCGGTGGTTCCCACAATTTTCCTTCCCCTTTTCATAAAATAAAAAAATTTATTTTAAAAAAGAATACAAATTTTAAACCTTAATTAAATAAATAATAATCAAATATATGAATAAATATATGTATATATATGATAAAAAATAAATTTATTCAATATTATTATTATAATATGCCATTAAAAATAAATTTAATAAAAAATAGATATTTTTTCAAAAAAATGAATGAAAAAAAGAAAAGAAAAAAGAAGTTAGAAGAATCCAATCTAACCTTTTTCATAGAAAATAGAGATAAACAATAAGAGAGGAAAGCTAAATTGAAACAAAATATAATCAATAGAAAAAATAAATTATAATCATAACTCTAATTTTCGTAGAAGGAAAAATGAAAGCGAAATATTGAAAATAAATATATCCTTTTTTTCTTTTTTTTTTGAAAGTCCCCAAAATCTTATGATTAATGAGAGGAAAATTTGATTTACATGAGTATTTTTGCTTAAAAGTTAGTAACCCATATACTTTGATAAGAAAAAGCTAATAACATTTAAATATCCCAAAATTTATCGAGATTTCTAAAAAAATTTAATCGAATACATCGAAACTTTTGGGGACTATTTAAAAGTCTATAAAAATATCAATTGAATACGTCAATACTCAAAGAGTCTCAAAAAACACTCCTCTAAATGTTGGAAAACTCTTCTCAAACATGTCCCCCCAATTGAAGAACGAGGTTTTTTCCATCGATCCATGTATTCAATTGCTCACTAAACTTATGTCATGTATTCAAGTGCTCACTAAAGTTTAAAATGTTGAATTTTGATTCCTGAACTTTGAAAAATATTGTACATTACTCACTGAATTTTTGAATATGTCATACATTACTCACTAACATAATTGTTAAATTTTGAAAAATATCAAATTTACAGTAAGTAACGTACAATATTTTTCAAAATTTAATAAGAAATGTACAATATCTTTCAAAATTCAATAGTGAAAATTCGACATTTTAAATTTCAATGAGCAATCGAAAATATAGACCTAAATTCAGTGATGAAAACTCAACATTTTAAACTTCAATGATCAAATATATACACACCATTGGAACAATTAACTCCTCGATGTACCCCTCCTTTCTCCATCTATCCGCTCCTAAAGCTTTTCAATAAGAGAATACGAAAAAAACTGGAGCAAATTGCATCCCAAACCCACCGAAACAAACGCATTCTCATTATTCATTTTTCAATTGCACCCACAACAAGAATGCCTCTGTTATTTACTCTTAGAATCCTGAGATTCACACCCTTCACATTGCCGTTTTTCTTACTGAATCGGTTGGTTTCTTTGTAGCCATTTCTCGCTTATTGATTTATTGTTGTTTTTCTATGAGAATGGCCTTACCATTTCAAAAGAGTAGCTGCTTCCGGTTAGTTGTCAATGCAGCCTGTATAATAACAAGATTGTAACCACGGGTTGTTTTTTTCTTTCTTTCCTTCCTTTTTTTGGGGTTTAATTTGTATATAAATTATGTGTGATACTTTGGTGGCAAGAACGGGCCGGCATCAGCAGCGGTATGATTCCGGTTTTCGCCTTGTGGCTGGGTAATTCTTATTTTTATTATTTTTTGTATTTTATTACATGGTCAATTGTATTGTGTATGTGTAGTGTTAATTTAATGTGCTTATGTGTATGCATTATGCGCAACATTAATTTCTGTTTCATTTTGTCGAAATTTTGCAGTTTAATAATAATTGTGTTGTATATCTTTGATTAGTTGTATTTTATGTATTTTACCTTTACATAATTTTAGATTTGAGGCCAACGAAAGATTTACCCATTCAAAGCAATTTATGAGTAGATCTTTCTGCAACAGATTATGTCATTTCTTGCTATGGATGTAGTGTGTGTGCGTGTGCGCATATATATATATATATATATATATATAGAGAGAGAGAGAGAGAGAGAGAGAGGGGACCATAAATTCCTGGGAAGAGCTTCTATAACTAAGATTACCAACTTTAAAAACGTGTAAAATTTTAGTGAATTTTATAGTGATATGAAGGAAATTTTCTTAGGTAGTGAATTCTCTTCTTGGATAAGGATTACGATTTAGAATTGGATGTGGATCATCAAACCTTTTTCCTGCCTGCAGAGCTTTTGTTGGCTCAATTGTTTTTTCTTTTGTTTGGATTACTTATGATGACCAAAACTTCATAGTATCCATTTATATTTTCATACCTTGAGAAGAGCGTAATTTCAAAATTTCTGTTGCAGTCAATTAATTCTATTTATTTTGCCTATTAATCCCTTGGAAATATTACTCGAACCTAGCACTATATGCTTCTGTGAGGGGCTACTATTTTCTTTTTTTATGACATTGGGTGTCCACACCAATTTACGCTCACCTCAACTAATCTCACAGAGCACTGAAATTTACAACCGAGTACTCACTTCAGTGGCTCTGAGGGACTCGAACTGGTTACCATTGAAAAGCAAACTCATGCCTAACCACTAAGCTATTTCTCAGGGTTACGAGGGAGCTACTATTTTTGTTTATTTAAATTTATTTCAAGTGTATTTTTGTTGAACAGTATACCATATGTTAACTTAAGATATTGTTTGCCAGATGCATTCCATATAGATATAGAGATTCTGAGAAGATTGTAGAGGTTCTCATGATAAACTCGCCTAGTGGTCCAGGACTTCTTTTTCCAAAGGTATCAGTTACGAAACTCTTTATTTCTGCTACTTCATTCAATGAAATAATTTGCTCAGAGCGTATTTCAAAGTGTCGTCTTCTACTGTTATATATACTGCTGGTAAGTTGTGAGCACTATCTAGCAGTATTGTCTTCAAAGTAACATTTAGTTGGACTTGGGCCACTTGGCACTCATTTCTGGAAAAATGACGAAGGGATTTAAATCAGTCGAAAGGAATTGGTTGGCAAGCATAAATTTTACATTACCCGATCATGTTGCCAGGAAGTCAATTACCTCTTCATATGTTACTTACATCCGATGTATACATCCAATGTATAAGTTCAAATAAATAAACATCATCAGAAAATGAGAGAACCGTAAATACTGATTCATTCTATGAATCCAATATTAGTGTCGTGAAGAGATGGTATCCAAGGCTCTGCTTGAATAGCAGGAAACTATGAGGGAGGTTGTTTCTTGTGAAAAGCAAGGTGTTGGAAATTGAAAACAATTTTCTGGCACGTGTGGCACTTATTTAAAAGAAGTGACAAACATGGGGTCTTTACATTTGTATAGAAATTCTCCCTGCCCTGGCATTTTTCTGTGTTTCAGTTAAAGAGATTTCATGTATGGCCTATGGCTTGTATTAGCTTCTTCAATATTTCCATTTTAGTTTGCTATGTGTTTTTTTACTGTAAGGTTGGGTTTTATGTTTATTTGTCTTCAAGAGTTATTTTGATGAAGTACATAGCCATGCATTCTTAAACTTTGACAAATACTTTGATCAAGCTCTGTTTATTAGTTGCACTCATTAGATGTTTAGTTTATGAAATTATGTTTTCCAAAGAGTGGCATGAGGCTTCTTGTAATCTAAAAGTTAGACAGCCCAAGTCGGACCCCTCTGGATCTAATTTTAGGGGAAATTTTTTGTTGTTTGGTTGAACATGGCATGTTGATTCATGGATAATTGTTTGTTATCAATGAATTAGTCTAACATGCAGAACCTAATTGAGCTTCATCCTTGAATTTTTGGTTTGTTTGTCAACGAAGTATGAATTCTCTTCTTTGTCTCTCAGGAAGCAGTTCTGGAACCTCCACTATTTTTCTCAGTTAGCTTCTGTTATTATATTTTCTCTCTTTCTTGGTCTAATATGGACTTATGACCTTTTCGTGATTTATTTGAAGAGAAACTGGATAAGTATGTAACAGATGAAGTCATTTTACGTTGCTCTCTCTCACCAGGGAGGCTGGGAGACTGATGAAACAGATCAACAGGCGGCAATTAGGGAAGCTATTGAAGAAGCGGGAGTACGGGGAAAAATAAATGTGAGAAGTTTTTTTAATTTACATTTTTGCACTTCTTGCAAAAATTTCTACTTCACAACAAACAGTTACTTGAAAGTAAGTTTTAAATAATTTTAAACTTACCCAAGCATGATGCATATCCAACTAACAGTTTCGAGAATTTATTAAATATATGTGCTTTATTTTTTGAAAATTGGTGATGCATGCCATTCTTGTTAACTAACGATACCAGAATTTCATGCTCATTCTTATCTTTCAAACTCAAGTATTCCTTTGCTACTAAAACTTGAGATTCTATATCAAAACGGAGGTGCAAAAGTTATAATTCATTAGTTATTACTATGTAGTACCAATTCTTAAATACGTGTTTTGGATATATATTTATTAGGTAAATATATATGGTACGTAGAATTTTTTTCTTGAACAGGTTAACCTGTTAGAAATTTCTGCCATTTTAATTAGCATTTAACCAACTGCTAAAGGATAGTTCAGAATATCTTGGGAAAGGATGACTATCCTTTCATCTCAATACTTTTATGATTGCAATAAAAATATCAGTGGTGAGAAGTTGGACTATCAAAAGATAAAACGACTCGGCGGTTCCATATTGTACACCCCCATGGATGTGAATCTTTCAATTTTTTCTTTAAATTAAGATATTTCTTGTAAATGAAGTATCTAGATATGGGTTAGATCTTAGTAAAATTTTGGCAAGTATTTTTAAGAGACCCTTTTTTAATGGCCACAGTGAAGACCCACTCTGGAATTTGTTTAAAATACCAGTTTTAGACATTAAAGTTTACTAAAATTTAATTAAAAATAGACTGTCTTCCCGAAGTATTCTCTAGTCTTTCACAAATGAGAAATCCGCCACTATCGCTCCCTTCCCTGGCTCCCCCTCCCTCCCAATCATCTCCTTTCCCTTTATCCACCTCCTTCCTGTGTCCTCCCTCTACTTTCTGCCTTAGTCAAGTCTGAAGTTGATCTCTCAAGCAAGGCAAAATGGAGTTGAAACCACCAAGATGGAGGAAGATTGTGATGCCGAGCCATGAAGAGCAAGACTGCCTTTATGGATAGCTACTTCTATAAACAGTTTAAATTATAAATAGATAAAAAGAGTGGTAGATAAATGGGTAGTATTTGTTGATCTTTCAAAATTTGTTGATAAAAGTGGCTTGAGTATATTTATATACAGTTTATGATCATGAGCCAAACATTCAAGATAAATTTTCCATGTAATTAACTTTCATTTAGTTGACGTCTTTGAAGGTTTATTGATGTTATCACACTGCTCATTGCAGCAGCTATACATCTAGACCACAATTATTTTCTCTTTCCCTATGAGTTAATTATATTACTATTATTCTGATAATCTGCATTTTGTTCAGAAATTTCTTGGTTACTACCAATTCAAGAGCAAAAGCCACCAAGATGAATGCAGTCCAGAAGGTTTATGTAAGGCTGCAGTGTTTGCTATGCTAGTCGAGGAAGAGCTCGAATCATGGCCAGAGCAGAACACCCGAAGTAGGAAATGGTTAACCGTATCTGAAGCAGCAGATAGTTGCCGGCACCCGTGGATGAGGGATGCTTTGATTGGAGGCTTTTGCCAGTGGCATGATGAAATTATGCTTACTGAAAAATTGTAGCAGATTAATATTTGTTTTGGACAACACTTTCAGGGCCAAAATTTTCGTTTAACTTGAGTGTGTTGTCAAATGCTCTAGCCCTTTCTTGTAATGTCCATCCTGTCTTGGTCTACTTCACCTCTCTCTCGATTTCTCTTATTTAGAGAAAGTATCATGTCAGATATTTTCAGTAGTCACTCAAACTAGATCCTTCGTTGCCTTGCACCACAGAATTCAAAATTTTGTTAATCCTAATCTTGGTGAATTTCCATTTTTTTTTATTGGAAAATGCGTTAATGTCATAAAATAGAAAGTAAAAAAAAAGAAAGTAGTAAAGGTGTATATTTCATTGAGCACTAAAGTCTCATATTTATTAGAAAGAAATAGGATTCTAAGGGATACAATAATAATGAAAACTATCGCTGCAAGGGTATAGTAGTTAATCACTAATAGACAATTTACATCTCCCCCTTCAATGACATGTTTTGAAATATCTATTTCGTTAAAATCTTATTTGATAAAAATCTAATGGAACAAAAATATTAAACTAAAGAAAAATAGTACAGTTATTCTGGAGTACTAAAAAATAAATGTTGTTTGATTAAAACTTTGTTAGGAAAACCAACAGGATAAAACTTAAGCGAAGAAAAAAAACTATAACTACTACTCCTGATGTTGATCACTAAAAATTTTTGTATTGACTCATTTTAATCCTTGAAACAATTTCTTAAATATAGATATCGACGGTGTTTTTGTAAATAAATCAACCCCATTATTACTTGAGCGAATTTGTTGAATATCAATGTCACTTCTAAAGCTTATGCGTATACAAGAATCAAAAAAATATGTTTTGTACATTTACTTTGATATAACCCCCTTTGAGTTGTGCAATACAAATTGTATTATATTTATACAAAATTGTTGAACTATGTTTTGTTGAAGTTAATTCACATGATGGATCATATTCCTTAACTATACACATTCTCGACTTGCCTCAAGAATTACAATAATTTCAAAAGGGTAATTAGCACATAATGTCCTTATCTTTCACTATTAAATGTGGAAAACATCGTTATCTTTCTTCTTTTTCTTTTTGGCATTTTCACCCTTTTTTTCACCTTTCATTACGCAAAAGGTCATTATCATCCATTTTCTCAATTAAAATCTGCAAAATGAAAACAACATTTTGCCCAATGAAAGGTAATAGGGTGAAAATGCCCAAAAATAAAAGCTAAAGACTTTTTCCACAATAATAATGAAAGGAAAAGACATTTTTCACAATAATAATGAAAGATAAGGACGTTATGTGCTAATCACACATTTCAGAATGATTTGAAGATGTTGTAAAGATTTGCTTTATGGATCTCCACGGTATACTTGTTCCTTCACTTGTAAACACATATCCTGTTTGCGATTTAACTTTAAGTTGATCAGAGAAATAACCTAAATTTGCATATCCCGACCTTTGAGAATAAAATAATCTCAAGTTAATTGTATCTTTCACATAATGAAAAATGTGTTTAACATTATTATAATGTGTTTGAGTAGAGTAGATCTTGCAATGAGATTTACAGAGAAGGCTATGTCAGGCATAGTACAATTTGCAAGATAGGTATTATTCTAATTGCGCTAAGATATAGTATTTCGGGAGCAAGAACATTTTCTCAATCTTTAAGTGACCAAATTGATCTTTTTTTTTTCACATCAAATGATCAAACAATTATAGGTGATGTCAATGGATGTGTTTTATACATATTATAACGTTTTAAGACTTTTTTTGTATATGAAGTTGATAAACAAATAATCATTTTGAAAAATATTCAATCTACGGCTCAAAACAAAATTTGATTTTTTTCCAAATCTTTCATCTCAATTCATTTTCAAATAATCTACAATTTTGTTAAGCTCTTCAATAGTTCCAATCAAATTTAAATTATCAACATAAATTTTCACAATTACAAATCTAATATTTGTTTCAATCTATATAATGATCTTTGTAATTTAATCAAGAACGTAATTCTCGGACGTGTATCATTTGTTTCCGAAACTTCAAGTCCTTTAGGGACTTTCACAAATATATATGTCACTATGAAGTGAATCATATAAGTAGATACTTACTGCATCTATAATGCGAATATCGAGCTTTTCTGACACGGTCAAATTAAATAATAATTTAAAAGTATGTTGTCTATTATGGGAGAATATATTTCCTCATAATCAATTCATGCTCTTTGTGAGAATTCTTGAGCTAAGAGTTGGACTTTATATTTCGTAATATCGTTATTTTCATTTATCTTCCTTACAAAAACTCACTTGTATTCTAAAAGGATTACATTTTCAGGTGTTTGAATTATAGGTCCAAATACTTTTCATTTTTCTAAGGAATTCAAATTTGCCAATTTGACTTCTTTTCATTTTGACATACAGTAATAATTGAATGCTTGTAATCTAAGCTTATCAACATTATTAAGACAAATTGTCTTGATTGAATAATCGAGAAATTGAGCTTCTGATCTAATAAAACCTACATTTCTTGTGAAAATTAAGCAAATATGTGACTATCTGGTAGAAAAATCAATTAATATCATAAAAATAACAAAATGGTCCATATAGTAGGTGTATTGGCCCACATATGAATCTTTCCAAGAAAGTTGGAGATTCTACATTAACCTTCGTAATTTAAGGTTTAATGACTAACTTAACTTGCGAACAAGCAACATGCGAATAATCAATAGGTAAAAAAATCTTATAGTTCTTTATAGAATATCCATGTAAATTGTTTATTATTAGACACATTATTGTAGCTCTTGGATGGCTTTAATTTATGAGATAATAAATAATTTATTGAAATTGGTGGACACATTATTAGACACATTATTGTAGCTTTTGGTGTATTTGAAATTCATTTTCTATAGTAGATTGTCCTATAGGAACATTGATTTTTGTTGAAATATTTTCTATTTGTATATATAACTTTATCTATTTTCCTGTGTCAACAAATATATTAAGTAATTGATGTGCAACTCTTCTCAGATGAATGATTTTTTTCAATCTTTGGCTCACATTGTTGCTACGGGGATCAAAGTGAGATAAAACAGTTTCATTTCAAGAAATTTGAGCTTGTTTTTAATTAGAAATATCATTTCATCAAAATTACATTTTGCAAAATGTGCAGTAAACAAATCGCATATTAAAGGTTCAAGAGTCATAATAATATATAGTGAATTAAAATCAATATAAATTTTAAGTTTTTGGTGGGGACCCATCTAGTACGTTGTGGTATGAGAAAGAGATTTGGACTGCACAATCTAAAACTATAAGAGAGAAATATTGGGTTCATAACCAAATTCAATTTACAAAAGTGAATATTAATAATAAGCAATTGGTCTTTATAAGAACCAACGATGCATCATATAATATAGTAATACCCTAAGTGGAAGTTGGACTTTTGTTTGCATAAGTAATAGTATAACACTAAATTGTAGATGCTTGATAAACAACCTCACTAAACAATTTTGTGTATGGACATATGCAAGCAAATATTCAATAACAATCACAGTTGATATAATGTAATAATCGAATGCTTATAATGTAAATTTATTAACATTATCAAGAAGAATTGTCTTGATTGAATAATCGAAAAATTAAGCTTGTAATTTCATGATTTGAGCAAATAGTCTAATGAAAGCTACATTTCCAATGAAAGTAACCAAATATGTGACTATCTAATAGAAGAATCAATTAATATCATAAAATAGCAAAATGGTTAACGTGTTGGGTGTATTGCCCCACATATGAATCCTTTCCAAAAAAGTTGGAGATTCAACGTTAACCTTTGTAGCTAAATATCTAATTATTAACTTACTTTGCGAACAAGTAACATGCGGATAATCATTAAGTAAAAGAATCTTCTAGTTCTTTACAGAATATCTATGTAAATTGTTTATTTCGATGCATCATTGTAGCTCTTGAATGTCCAAGTCGATTATGTCAAAATATAAAACTTGTGAGGTCAACGAATTTCGGGTTCATGATAATGTTATGATTCAATCATTTTTATTAATGTATAGTACATATCAGAAGGGAGTGCCATGAGTTTTCCACTTATCTATTTTTGGTCAAAAACAAAAAGAAATTGTGCAAAGATATTATATATTATTTTCTTGTATCGTCTCAATATGATATCCATTACAATGGATATATTTTATTGAATAAATTTCTTATGCATCGTCAATATATATTAAATAATACAAGCTCTTTCGGAGCCTTCAACGACATCTAATGCACCTAATATCGTATTAACATTATTTTCTATTAATGTTAAGTCCAAAAAAATATCCTGAAAAATAGTATACGCAGTTTTACTATCAATTAGCAGATATTTTGACAATTTAGCATGAATTTATAAGCATTGCAAAATAAATATTTAGAAAAATTGGTTTTATAATGGAAAGGAGTTAAGCAATATTTTAATTAACTAAAATAATTTAATAGTAAAAAATTTAAAACTTAAAAAAAAAAAAAAAGACCTAAGACACTTTCAAATCAAAATAAACTACTAAGATATTGAAAAATAAATTAATCAATAGTATCGAGTATACCGCCTCCGATCAAACGAAGTGAGTCACATAAGTTGTTGGATCATCATAATCAATGAATTTTATCCTCGCTTTTTCTTTTGCCTTGATTAATTTTTGGCAGAGCTCCATAAAATATTTTGTTGTATGACATGTATGTGTTACAATACTCTTTCATTCCATATCTAAAACAAATTTATTCGTACTCTTTTTATGATATGCTACTTTTGTTTGCTTTATGTCTTTTGAAATTGTTGCTATGTTACTAATAGTATTGTTGATTATTTTTGTCCATGATTTCTTTTGCGTCCACATCCAAATTCATGTTTATGTCCATGTTTACTTCTTTGTCTTGATATTGCATTTACATCAAGCAGCGCAATACCATTTTATGTAAGGCAATGGTACAAAATCAGTTAGACATAACCCAAGAATTTTCACCAAGAATTCATAATTTGGTTCAGATACAAGCAAGCAAAATATGAGCTGTTAGTACTTTTTGAAACATGTTCACGATATTAATGCTATAGAAAAGATGTATGGAAGGTAGAAAAAGATTTTCAGCAAGAGATGTTCTTCAGTAATTTTTTCTCCAAAATTAATTTTGAACATATTCCAAATAGCTCGGAATCATGCTCACTAACAGTTAAAAATCTTGTAAGGGAAGATACATATGTTTATTGTGGACTTGTGAAGGATTATAGTTTTTTGATTGTCAAATCTTTTAGTCAATTTTTTTCAAAGAAGCTACAGATCCTTCACGGTGAGGTATTCAATTTTTAATCTACCATGAAGACACCACGAAGGAAGATAAGTGATTTCCACGATTTTACAGGAATTCTTGATTTCTTCTTTTGTTATCTCTTCCAGACTCTTTAAGACAAGATGAACCTCAATATTGAGAATTCATGATAGATAATTTTGGTTAGAACGTGACAAACTCAATTTTTGTGATTTTTTTTATTTAAGTAACTACATAATAAAGCAAAAGAAAATATAATTAATTTCAAAGAATATGATAAAACATTATATAATCATATAATAACTATCAAGTAGTCAATCTCACATGATATGAGTTATATGTTTTCCTTTAGGGATAAATACTAATTCAAAATGATATATTCTTATAAATATATACTACTTCGAGAGCACATTGTATTTTACTATTTGGGTCCGTTTGATAGTGTCGTATTCTATGGAAAATGTCACATCAGTGGAATTCATTTTTTACCTTAGCTGTTTGATACGAAAGTGAAAATAGAATTCGAATTTCAAAATACAAATACTTAAAACATGTTTTTTGTCAATTCCATGGGAATCAAATTCTTATGATTTTGATGGCTTTTATCTTTTCCAACTTTTATGAAATTGGTTTGCCCTTTTCACCTTTGTTATCAAATAGACCTTCACTTTTTTAAGAGTAATACATCAATATTGTTATAGAATATTGAAAAATACAATTGATGCTCTTCAGGATTAAATAATATTCTTTTATATTAATTGTGTCACTCTAGGAACAACAATAAAATATTCGTAGTAGACCGATCTACGAGTAATATTCTTCTGGAATATTAGTTATGATGTTTGCTACTTGACGAACATCATGATAGATTATCAATTTAAAATTTATAAAAGTACATCTAAAAATATATAAACAAGTTATATACATAAAGATTAATGATAAACATATATATTTTAGAAACATAAAAATTAAGCAAATAGTACGAATTTTTTTCCCATTAATGTCAACGTCAATATGAGATTTGTTTTGGTTTCAAAGACGTATATATATAATTCGCATTACTATAGGTGATTTGATTAATTCAAATAGGTGCATAAAGATAGGATATGAATTTATAGATAAAAGATAATTACAAAAATAGACACAATCCACCAAATATGTAAAATTTATGCAAACAAGATATGTGTACAAGTGGAGTTGAGTATAAATGCATTAGTAATTTTATTTTTTTTAAGCAATCATTATGCATACAATAAAATAATCATTATGGGTTTGCATACAATCTCTATGCATGAATTGACTAAATTAACTTGGAAGTTGATCACGACAATGGGAAGTAATCATTATTTATCTTAATTCTATTTGGCTTATGACAGTGGAAAAAGGAAATTCTACAAAATTGATTTCGACAAACTCGCAGCCACCAAGTAATTAATACTATCTTTTGGAGATGAATCGTATTGACAATGTGTTATAAAATAGAGGGAAAGGAGAAGGAAGTGAAGAAGTTCAACTTGTGTGTATTTTATTGAAAATTAAATTTCCATATTTATATGGAAGAAATAAGACTACGAGGGATACAATAGTAATAAAAACTAGGGAAAAATTAAATTTCCATATTTATATGGAAGAAATAAGACTACGAGGGATACAATAATAATAAAAACTAGGGCTGCACCAATATAAATGTATAGTTTACAACAAAAATGAGTTTTAATTTTTAAAAATGATGAGTTTTTAAAGAGTAAGGAACTAAGGATCAAACATGGGCTCTGTTTTTCCATTTCAACTCGCCCTTATTCAGCTTAACAGCTTGCAACTTCAAATACTAGTTGACCTTAACTTGATAAAATGACCACAATAACCTTAATCAACATGAATCTTAACTTGATAAAATGACCAAAATAACCTTAATCAACTTGAATTATCCAAATTATCCAATCATATTTATGTGTAGTTCTTAAAATGGTGGAATAAATTACTTGAATGAATTAATCTCAATCGATAGGTCTAAGAAAATTTGTACCAGCCAAGGTATGGCTAGTTGGCTGTGCTTGAAACTTTAGACGAACCATCATCAAAGAAAGTAGTACACACAAATCAGTCTCAGCTCGTGCCATCAAAGGCCAAGTCTAAACTATCGAAGTGCAAGACAAGGAAGTATGGCAAGAAACCCGAGGTCAAGAAATGAAACAAAGTTCAAACCATATTTCTTTACACTAAGCTTGTCAAACAATCACAAAATTACATTCCATACCAAAGTCAGCCTGAGCATATAACTAGTGAAGTTTCATGATGAAAGACAATTCTAAAAAATCAAGTGACAAAAACATGGATAAAATATACAAGGACCTCAAAGTTCGTCAAAAACAGCAAGGGCGACTAGTATCAACAGATTCACTATGATAAATATATTCGGCTGTAGACCAAGACAAAGACCGACATGAAGGCAGCAGCTGTAGCAATCACTTGTTAGAAAGAGGAGTTGTGGCCCATAAGGCTGCGCTGTTCTGGAAGTAATGAATAGATCACTTGCCTATTTACAGGAAATAGTTCGCCATCAATGCCACAACCATTGTGTGTTGTGTTTTCCAAGTTTAATCTTCACCGTCTTCACCTATATTTTTGTAAAAATCATCTGCTTCAAATTCAAGGAGTTCAGCATGAGGTGATGCAAAATCACAGAATAAATACCGCAATCCCAATTTGAGATCTAATTGTAAATCAGTTTGTTCCTGTGTACTTTACTGGATTTCTACTCAATATGTCAGTCGGCTAGGATATGACCTTCTAATATACCTAAATTGGAAATTTCAATTCATCAAGAATAAATTTCTTCACAGCCAGAGGTTAAGTTTAGCATAGCAGGTGGTAGTCCCAGTCCGCAAATCATATATTATCCTTTTGGGAAAAATTCCACAACCGAAAGGTTTCGGCAATAGAATGTTTCAGCACTCCTTAAGATCGACTTAATGGATTTATCTTCACATCTACAGGTGAATTAAGCAAATAGTGCGTTGTTTTTCCTTTACTTTTCAATTTTTATTTTCTTTATTTCATTTTTTAAGCGCAACCATTTCTTCTGCCATGGCTTGAGTACATCTAGCATTTGCTAAAGCTTCATGCATTTTACTAGGAATAGAAACAGATGATAACTATAGCACATAAGATGCCCATGTTTTGGACAGTCTATGCGAATTCACGTAACCAATAATGGGATATCTTATTTAACTTTTAGGGTCACGCTCATATTTAGCAGGTGGTATACCATGATTAGAACATGGTGGGAGATGATAATGAGACAAAAGAGATTCAGTATTATCAATATCAATAAGAGGTTCAGTATTATCAGTGTCAACAAGATGTTTAGTATTATTTTCATCGACTATAGAATCAAGCTCAAGCATAATTGTAGAATCAGGACTAGAAAGTACCTCAGAAGAAAACTGTCCTAGTGGTTGCACGGAATTTAGACAAGACAATGTACTATCATGGAGAAGACTGTCACTATCAGCAGTAGGAAAAAATGCCTGCAATTCTTCATTGATTAATCCATTCTCCTCGATTTTTCCCCTGAAAAGAAGAATCAATAGACGATGGTTGGTAGAAAATTTTTTCCTAGTGAAAGCTAACATCCATGGAAATATCGATCTTTTAAAGGGCAAGGTCCTAACATTTGTAATCCTTTTGATGGATCTCATATCCCAAAAAGACGTATTTCAAAACACGTGGTTCAGACTTGGTGCGTTGATGGGAATGCAAATGAACAAAAACTACACACCCAAAAATTCTAGGAGCGAAAAGTAACACTGGTGGAAGAGTGCAATGGTCAAATGAGACTCTAATGGTCTTCTAAAGTTAAGAATACTAGATGGTGTACAACTTACAAATAGATCGCTAAATTCAATTCCTCATCCCACAAATAAGAAGGCACATGTCCCCAGACAAAAAGAGATTAATAACTTCCAATAAATGCCAATTTTTTCATTACATAACACCATTTTGTTGGGGAGAATAAAGACATCATATTTGATGAATAATACCTACCGAACACATGAATTTTACCAACTCATGCTTGAAGTACTCTTCTCCATTATCAAAACGGAAAACTTTTGTAGGAATACCAAATTGGATGGTTATCATTTGATAAAAAGATCGAAAAACGGTACTCACGTCACTCTTATGTTTCAAATGGTAAACCCAATTCATTCGAATGCAATCATCCACAAAAGTCACAAACCACCTCATCCCATTTAGAGTAGGAATCGGTGCTAGTCTCCAAACATCTGAGTGAACTAGTGAGAAAGGAAATTTTGATTTATTATCACTCAAACAAAAAGTTGTATGATGGGCTTTTGTCATTACACAAGTTTCGCAAACAAAATCTGAAAAATTATATTCATGAAATAGAAAGGGGAATAATATCCTAATATAATAAAATGAAGGATGTCCTAGACGCCTATGCCATAGACAGATTTTCTCATCATTCTTACTCATTAAATCTTCCTTTACCAATTGAGCTTGCCTTTATATGTTGGACTGTTGAAAACCATTCTCCAGACAGTACAATCATCCACTTTCTTAACCACTGTCAATCCTCTCCTTGGTATGGATGTCCTGAAGTACACGATAAGTAGGGAAGAAAATTGCAACACAATCATAAGATTTGGTTAATTGAGAAATAGAGAGAATGTTGCAATTTAATGACAGTACAAGGCATCTTTGATGGTTAAAATTAGGAGATAATGGAATCGTACCAACACCAATGGTTGGAGATGAAACCCCATTGGCATTGGTAATGGTAGTTTTGGGATATTTAGAGAGTAAATGGCTAAACGTATCATGGTCACAAGTCATGTGATTCATTGCACCAGAGTCAATTATACAATCCCCATTTTCAGTAAAACGTGTATAAACTTTGTTTAGGAATTATTTCAAGAGTTGAAATTATGATCCTATCAACTTTGAAATGTTTGGCATCTATGGTAATTAGGTGTTAGAGGAGGAGCCACCAACTTTGGTAGATGATGAGTTGGAAGTATTTCGCCATGAATTGGATGCATGTTACAAAATGACAAAAATGACTGTAATTGTTCTATTAATGCTATTGGTTCTTCTTCATATTAAAGTATATATGATGTAACCCTGAATTTTAAAACTCTTTTCCAAATGAATTACATTTTGATGATCTTGATCTAGATTGTTATGAAAATGTTGGCAATGGCAATGAAAATAGAGGTGATACAAACATTGGAAACGAGGATTTTAGTATGACCAAGACTCCATCATTTATACAAGGCTAAGGAATTGAAAAACTTATATCCGAACCCCAGCATGGATGAACTCCAGAATATCTTAATTAAGAAAATATTGATTTATCTCAAATAATTTAATTTATTCACATGTTCTTTATCCACAATTGACCTTTAAATGATGGTTTTAATTTTTCAAGCATATTCTTATAACATATGAAGCTATCTTGTTGATTTTTGTTAGATAAATTTTTTTTTTCTCATTGATTGTTATTTTTATAGTTTTAAATGCATATTTGACTACGTATGATTTAGAATTTCTGTTATTTGGGATATATATTGATCTTTAGTTAACAAAATAATAGGGGGTTAATTTAGTTATTGGTAGAAAATGGTAAAATTTTATTGTTCAATGAAAATATTTAATAATATATTTGATAGGAATTAACCCGCCAATTGAACCACCGGATCACCAGTTGAACCACTAACCCATTGACCCGCTACATTTTCTAGGTCAATGTCTGGACCGAGTCTGACAACTATGTTCTAAACTAAACTAAGAAAACTCTGTATTACACTATATGGAAAAAATAAAAAATAAAAAAATTGGAAGCTGAATAAATTCCCAGATTTTTCACTTTATTCAATATACTCATTTTGTCCATTTATAAATTGAACCATTTATTAACAAAAATTCTCAAACAAACGCTTAGTTAAAAGTTTTCATCCCTCACTCTGTAATTATGACATATGTTAACCAGGCATATCTTGGAATCAAGACAAATTAACTATAATCATAATATATACGTATAAACATATGGTCTACAAAATTCGTAAATCCTCTTGGCTTCCTAGAACATCCAAGTCCAACTCAGAAGAATAAAAAGACGAAAAAATTTCAGCAAATTGCTGTTCCGTCTGAGAGCTGAATATGTTGTCATTGCCAATAGCCTCCAAAAAGGTCGAATCTGAGCTCGTGGGCGACTCGCCTTGAGCACAGACATCATCATTCACAGACTTGGGCAGTAAATTTCCATCAGATTCATTAACCTCATGAAAACCAGTACAAACATTGGAATCCATAAACTGGGACACATTGGAGTGTCTACCGGTGAGTTCTTGAACAAGGGAACGGAATCTTGTCGCGCTAGTCTTCACCTTCATAGGGCTAGAGATATACACAACTTTGAGTGAATTGTTAATATTCCTCTTGCTTTTAGTCTTCTTCTTATCGCTGCTCATCACTCTTGGAACACTTTGTATTACATCCATTTCTAAAGGGCAATCAAGAAAAAAGAAAATTCAACTTGAAGTTTTAGGATTTTGTCGAATATTTATCAGTTTTATATAGATGTGGAAGTGTGATATCTTAAGGTACAAGGGTTTTTTCTCGGAAGGAGATGGGATTGAATTTATGGAGAAAACATGGAAGATTTGATGGGAAATAGGAAGGTCAGAGGAAATGAAGAGAAGTAGAAGCTTCATATCACTTGGGTGACCCGCAATGAAAGATTGTACCGTAAAGAAAATAGCCGTATAGGTCTCCAAACTTTGACGCATGTTGCACATTGTTTTTCCAATGTTCAAAATGGAACATTTACGTGCGCAATCTTTAATTTGGTAGCAATGGACAATTTTATATGCTAGTCCGTTAAAAATATGATGTTACCCTTCTCAATCTTTAAACAAACAAGCATTTGAATAAAAGCAAGAAATACACAACTTTGAGTGAATTGTTAATATTCCTCTTGCTTTTAGTCTTCTTCTTATCGCTGCTCATCACTCTTGGAACACTTTGTATTACATCCATTTCTAAAGGGCAATCAAGAAAAAAGAAAATTCAACTTGAAGTTTTAGGATTTTGTCGAATATTTATCAGTTTTATATAGATGTGGAAGTGTGATATCTTAAGGTACAAGGGTTTTTTCTCGGAAGGAGATGGGATTGAATTTATGGAGAAAACATGGAAGATTTGATGGGAAATAGGAAGGTCAGAGGAAATGAAGAGAAGTAGAAGCTTCATATCACTTGGGTGACCCGCAATGAAAGATTGTACCGTAAAGAAAATAGCCGTATAGGTCTCCAAACTTTGACGCATGTTGCACATTGTTTTTCCAATGTTCAAAATGGAACATTTACGTGCGCAATCTTTAATTTGGTAGCAATGGACAATTTTATATGCTAGTCCGTTAAAAATATGATGTTACCCTTCTCAATCTTTAAACAAACAAGCATTTGAATAAAAGCAAGAATGGTAAAAAGGAAATTATTTGGGCTTAAAGAGGAAATAAGTTCTCAATTATCTTTACTTTTCTTCTCTTTCCATTCTTTTTTTTGTTTATCCAAAATAAGGGTAAAATTAGGGGTGAACACAATGACCAAACCAAACAAATCAAACTAGAATCGAACCAAACCAAACAATTTGGATTGGTTCTACAAAACAAAAAAACAAAAAAAACAAAAACCATTAATGATTTTTGTTTTTAGAACCAAGAACCATTCGGTTATGGTTTGGTTTCAATTCTAGTTCAAGAACCAGAACCAAAAATCATACTCGATTTTTATTAATTTTGAATATATATTTACAAATGAGTGAATCACACCAAATAATCCAACTTTTGTTAGTGATTCAATCGTCTATATTAGTGAATTATTTTTATTAGTCATATTTTATATGGGGATGGAACTTGAGGTTTATGTATTCAAATCATGACTATGTTTTATTTGTTAATATGGACTTTTGTGAATGAATTTTATTATACAATATTTCATTCGATGATTGATAATTTGAAGTTGAATTTGCCAAAAAGCTTGATGTTTATTTTTTTGATTTAGTCATGTGTTTCCAGCTTATGGATGTAGTGGTAGATTTTAATTTGCATTTATCATTTGAAAATTTAGATAATAAAATCTTAACAAACCGAATCAAACCAAAATTGAATGGTTCAGTTCGATTTGGTTCGGTTTCATATGTCAGGAAAATCATTAATTCCATTATCAAAAAAAATATTGATTCATGGTTTGGTTCGATTGTCGTGGAACTAAAACCAAATGAAATCATGTACACCCCTAGGTAAAATTATCCATTAAAGACCAAGGTGCTACTAACAATGAAAAATTGGACATCAATGCTACATTTTGTAAAGTGGGGAGCAAGGTGCAATACAAATCAAATTAAATTTGGGGACCTCTTCTGCTATTTTCCTTTAGATTTTCAATTATGAACTTTGATAGAATATGTCAATAAGCATCTTTATTATTCACACGTGCGCAGTCACTGATGACTTGTCCAAGAAAAACTTATTGAAGATATTTGGTTATATATAATTGCTTGTGTGGTTGGATTAGGTACTGGAAATACCGTACGGTTGAGTTGTGGCGGCTGGCTGGCTTAGCAGTCACGGGAACTTTTATAACCTCTTCAGGGGTAGTTGCAGCAGTAGTTTCAACCCTTTGAATTTTTAGCGAATTCTATCATAACCATCAATTTGTGTTAATGGATGTTCTAAACCTTTAAATAATTAGCAGCTATAGTTTAAATGGATGAAAATAGTTAATTTGATCGTTAGTTGATCACGAAAATTGGACTTTGACCAATTTTGACCAAATTAAAAGGGATAAAATGGTAATTTTAGAGTTAACATTTTTTCCAAATTTTATTAACAATAAACAATTAAACTAATAAAAATAAAAAATCTGCCCCACTCCCAGCCCCAATCTTCGTCCCCCACCTTCCCAACTCCTATCCCATATTACCCATCAATCAATATATGATGCTAATAAGGATAGGAGGGTGGATTATAAGTGCGAAAGAGCTTTTGGATGTTTATGATGCTAATAAGGATAGGAGGGTGGATTATCAAGAGTTCAAGAAGTATATGGATGATAAGGAGCTCGAGTTGTACAAGATTTTCCTGTAACTTTGGGATTCGATTTAGAGGAGCTGATGATCGAGTTTAGAATGAATAGAAGTGAAAGATAATGGTTCAATTTAGTGGAAGTGGTTTTGGTTTTTGGGCGGCCGTGCTTGTAGGTTTGGTGGTGGCGGTCGGCGATCGTCGGCTTTCGATTGTGGTTTGGTTGGATGCTGAGGGAGGGAGAGAGTGGGGGTGGGATAAATTTCATTTTTTTGTTTTTAAGTTTAATTTTTAATAATATTTGAAAAAACAATGTTAATTCTAAAGTTATCATTTTACCCCTTTCAATTTGATCAAAATTGGTCAAAGTCCAAATTTTCCTTGTCAACTAATGGTCAAATTGTCTATTTTCATCCATTTGGACTCCAATTGCTATTTTTTCAAAGGTTAAGGACCACCGCTGACATAAAATGAAAGTTAATGTAAAGTCCGCTAAAAACCCGAAGGTTTGGAATCGTTGTTGCAATTATTCCACTTATTTATATGCCTTCAATTCATTTTTTGTTTATACATTTTAAAAAGATTTATTAGTACTAATTACTTATTCATCACTCATTTCTAATTTAAATTTATATCATACAATAAATTAATTTTGGTAGAACTAAAACATAGAGTAAACTTCTAATAACCTATGCACTATGACTTAAGCTATTTTTTTTTTCCTTACGATATTCTGAATTCTGATCTATTTTGGATTAGTCGACTAAAAATATTGCGAATTGGCTATTGATTCAATTATATATTAAATTTGGGTGAAATTCAAGTGATCGTTTCAATTGAGAATCAAATGGACTTGTCAAGGGCTCATCGATATTTTATTGTTAGTTTCAATTTATAGTCACCATGAATTGCATCTATAAATGGTCTCATGTGAAATTTTCTTTTCTAAGCATCAATTGTAGTGTGTTGGGGGTATTATTTATGAGTAATGTTGTTTAGTTTCACTAAAATTGTAACTCCAGTCTAGGTGTTACTAACGTGGCATTAAAAGATATGTGAAATTAATTGATTCAATTAATTACACATTTCATTTAACGTATCATCAAGCGTCATCTAAACTGGGGTTGCAATCCTAATGAAATTATGTAGCATTACTCATTACATATTGTAATTAAGTGAAATTCTGATTTCTTAATTAAATTATAAAATGAGAAGGATAGATACAAAAGTTGTCTCAGCGAATATAATAAAGTTCTAATACTAAGCCATTGTTAAAAAATTTATAAAGAACCTCAAGGAGCTGATGCACATATTATAAAGTTGCTAGGTTTTCATATTGCACAATGTTTAGGAATAATGTTCCTCGTGACCATCCAAATTCCTCGTTTACTAGCCAGGTCGCATATGTAGTTCGAATTCACAATGATAAAATTGCAAGATAGAAATGTTGACCAGCTAGTTGAAATGTGTCACACCCACAAAATCTTAAATGTAATGGATAAGATGATTAAACAAATGATTATATTATTATTAATTTTTATTGTACATATAGTCCCTATTCGATAGAGATTAAATTCTTATTTAAATTTAATATTAAAGTCAAAAATTAATTTTAATCACATATTTTTTAGGACCCACAACTTTTTAATTACGCATTTCATCAATTTTTATTAAAATTTACTAAAAATATATGTTTTGCAACAAATACATCAAAGTTTACATCCTGATGTGCATAATGTCCAAGTACTATTTCATTATTAACTGGTGATAATTGTGTACATAATGTACACAGGGTGTAAACCCTGATATACAAGTAGATTAGTTCTAGTTTGACTAGGAAAAATAAGAATTAATTGTGTTCCTATTTGGGCTCCATTTATTCAAAATACATTTTTTTTAAAACTCATATGCAATAACACATTATTTGATAAAATATTATTACTCCTAACTCAGATTTTTTTTTTTTTTTTTAACCTCACATTCTTTCAAAAATTATTATTCAAAAATACATTTTTTTCCAAACTCTTATTAAAATGGAGCCCAAAGTATTTCATATACGTATCTCGATACCTTAAACTTATGCAGTGTTAATTAAATTCCATATACTTGTATCAAAATTGTATTATTATCAAAGTTTATTTATTTATAATTAATCTAAGTTAAGTACATCATCATTTCAACCGTAAACTTTTATTTTCTATTTTACTGTGCTCCCTTCCTTTATATTGAAACCAATTTATATTGACCCACATTACTATCACTCAAATGAAACTCAAAGATTCCAACTTCCAAAACTTCAGGAAAATGCAGTAGCGTAATAACTAATAAGTGATTTAGAGTTTGTTTTGAAAGGATTAAAATCAGATTTTAATCTAAATCAAAGTCAAACAATCAATATTAATAACATATTTTTTGGGATCCAAAACTTTTTAACTATGCATTCCATCAATTTTTATTAAAATTTATTAAAATTTTAATTTTAATTTCCACCAAGCAGAACATAGTTAAAGGTTTTGCAACGAATACATCAAAGTTTACATCCTGATGTGCATAATGTCCAAGTACTATTTCATTATTAACTGGTGATAATTGTGTACATAATGTACACAGGGTGTAAACCCTGATATACAAGTAGATTAGTTCTAGTTTGACTAGGAAAAATAAGAATTAATTGTGTTCCTATTTGGGCTCCATTTATTCAAAATACATTTTTTTTAAAACTCATATGCAATAACACATTATTCGATAAAATATTATTACTCCTAACTCAGATTTTTTTTTTTTTTTTTAACCTCACATTCTTTCAAAAATTATTATTCAAAAATACATTTTTTTCCAAACTCTTATTAAAATGGAGCCCAAAGTATTTCATATACGTATCTCGATACCTTAAACTTATGCAGTGTTAATTAAATTCCATATACTTGTATCAAAATTGTATTATTATCAAAGTTTATTTATTTATAATTAATCTAAATTAAAATTAATTTAATTGAAATCAAATTACTGTTAAAGAATGTATTTTGATGGAAAATGAGGCTCAAACAACGGCCAAGTAATTCATCATCTCAACTGTATACTTTTATTTTCTATTTTACTGTGCTCCCTTCCCTTATATTGAAACCAATTTATATAATTATACTGACCCACATCACTATCTCAGGTCTTCGAGATAGCGCATCTACCACGGAGTTTTTCACAGCACGGCTTGTATATAATCTCATACTCTATCCAAGCAGTTTCGCCACCCACTTTTGTTGTTTTGGGGTAGCCACACGTTGCTTCAAGAAATATTTGAGGCTACGTTGATCTGTATGGATGAAGAACCTTTTTCCCAACAAGTAGGGTCGCAAAGTACGTATAGCTTCAACAATGGCCAGCATCTCCTTAGCATAGATAGACCAAGACCGTTTAGTCATCCCCGAGGCTTGACTCATATAAGCGATGAGTCGTCCTTGTTGTGTTAATACTGTTCCTATCCCATCATCGGAGGCATCGATTTCAATGATAAATTGCTCATTTAAATTGGGCATGGCTAATGTAGGTGTGGATGTCATGGCTTCTTTGAGTGCAAGAAAAGCGGTTTCTGCTTCTTCTCCCCAACCAAATTGTCCCTTTTTCAAGAGATTTGTAAGAGGTCGAGCTAAGATCCGGTATTCTTCGCGAATTTCCTGTAATATCCTATTAATCCTAGAAAATCACACAACTCTGAGTTATTAGTAGGACTTCCATGCTAACATGGCTGAAATTTTGGAATTGTCTACTTTGACCCCTTAGTGGGTTACAATATCCCCCAAGTACTCAAATTTGTGTTGGCCAAAGGCATATTTTGAAGTTTTGATATAAAATTGCTATTGTCTTAGGATTTCTAAGACCTTTCCCCCATGAATCAAATGCGCTTCCCATGACGGACTATAAATAAGTATATCGTTGAAAAATATCAAAATATATTTTTGAAGATAAGGGTTTGGAAGGTTGATGGAGCATTGCATTGGCCAAAGGACATTACCAAATACTCGTAATGGCCATTTCTCAAATGAGATTATTGTCCAACCACAACTAATAAATTATGTAGACAAATATTGGTTGCTACCTACAAGTGGATAAATATTTTCCCCTTTTTAATATTGCGATTGACTATTTTTGTGATTGTTATCGTATTTTGAGTTTTTTTTTCAATATATGAAATCAATGTATATGAACAGAATTATTCGGGCTTATATCATCTGAGTTTAGTTTAATTTCTGTACATGAAAAGATGTTGATAATGTATATGTAATAAAATGTCACATTTAACATTACATGTCACAAACAGTCACGTTGACACAAACCTGTTCACAAACAATCCTAGTTAACATAGACACAGTCACTAATAAGATAGACCTGACCACAAATCATAATAGTTAACACAGGCCTTATCATAATAATATAAAAAGCACATTTAATAGGTCACGTTCATGCAGACATTTTATGAAGTATAGACTCATGTTAGAAATTAATGTCTTTGTCACAAATAGACTCATGATAAAAACTTATGAAATAGACTCACTTCTATTAATACAAGCCCAATCACAAATAGTAACAGTTAACATAGACCTGATCACAAATTGTCACTGCTAATATAGACCTAGTCACAAAGAACATAGAAAACACATTCAATAGGTCACCTTCATTTTATTGGTATTAGGACAATAAACACAATATTTAGCACACACAAAATCTACATTATCTCAATATCTCCTTATAGTAGTTCAATTGCCCTCCAAAATTATCCTAGAATTGATAGTGTTCGTTTGGATTTAGCATCTATGGTCTACTAATTTTTTCTACATATTCAAAATTTTAAATTAAATTTATTTAGTAATTTTTTGGATTTAACATATAAAATCTACTAATTTTTTTTTCAACATAATAAAAAAATTAAATCAAATTTACCCTTCATGATACAAAACATAAATCTTTGTGCTAAAAAACATCAAGTTTCACATGAATAAGCATAAATTAACCTAACATGCAATTTTTTCACAATTTATAATATCATATATGATTCCAAATATATGCATCATAGTTGACAAGTTTATTTAACTCAAATAAGCACACAAAAACAATAATAAAGCTGAAAATACATAATTTCTATGAATTTTTGAAAAAAAATAAATCACTCGAATAGACATACAAAACAATAAAAATAGATAACATACTCAATGATTTTCATCCCAAACTTATAATATGCATTGCCCGTGATGTCTAAAAATATAAAAAGCAATATATAAAAATTAAGGAACTAGGTACTCCCCTGTAAATCTACATGTGATGGATGGATTGACTTGAAAGTATTGGATCACTCATTATGTCTTTTCCATTGTCCAGTGTATTCAGTTGTAATGTTCTTTAAGAATAATTAGAAATCAATCATCACATGGAAGAATTCATAATAAGCTTAAACACACCGTAAAGAGAAATATGAGGATGAAATTACCATATACTAATAAAGATCAATAACCATAAATAAAAGGAAAGAAAGTTGGGCTGCATCCCAAATAGCGCTTGTATAAAGTTATTAGCTTGACTTTAATGTTTTGACTATTCATGGTCACTTGAAAAGATTTCAGTCTTGCATCGATTGCATTGAGAATTGTTTTTTAATTCATCTTTGGGCCTCAAAATTACAATGTTTTGATTATTGTCCTTCACAACCAATCCACCAACATCCTTCTTATTCTTGTGTCTGCCCTAGTTCTCCTTTTCTTTATGGTCAATCCTTTTTGTATTCCTCTAAGTATGGTGGTTGCTCGAGCGGACTCATTCATGGTGAAGTTCTGTTATTTTTCTTCCACCTTTAGAATTATTTCACCCTTTTCAAAATTCATTAATGCTCGTCCAGTTGTTAAAATTAGTCTTTCCAAAATTAAAGGCGTGTGTTGAGCATCTATATCAAGGAAGATGAAAATATTTTATAAAAGCTAACCCTTTTTATTTTTATTTTGTGGTAATCTTTTGTTACTACCATTGCTTTGTAACATTTTTCTTGTAAACTTATTTATAGCTTATGGGTTTTGTCCCATCAGGCTAGTCGACCAAAATCCAAACCTTGTTTACATACATTGATCTCATCTCAAATTTCATGACTTCCTGCCATCTCTTTGAATTAACATTTGACTTTACATCTGTGTAATTTGTAGATTCATCATCCTCGATTAATAATGTTTTATTAGTAATCGCGAATTCATACCTGCTATGAGGTCAAATAATCCTACTAGATTTACTTGAAGCCGAAGAGTCCTCAAAAGTTTCCATTTCATGATCAAGAGTTTGTACCTCAACGGGTGTGGGATCAAACATAAGTTCATCTACTTGGTCAACTATATATGTAGACTCTCGAACCTTTCAAGTTCTAATTTGTTTCAATTGTGCTCTCACAGAATGAACTCTTTCTGAAAATACGACATATTTTGAGACGAAGACTTTCTTCTTAATGAGATTATAGAATTGATATCTAATTCTCTTTTGGATATCTCACAAATATGCATTTATCGAACTTAGATTTTAACTTTGCCAATTCAGTGCTCTTCACAAAAGTGTCATAGCCCAAACTTTTAGCGACTTCAATCCTAAGGAAATGATACAAATTAAATTTATGTAAGATTTCCTGTGAAGCGTGGAACGAGATTTGATGCACTGAGTTCATGTTAATGTGCAGATGTAAACCAAAATTGGATCGGATTGATCGGTTCAACTGAAAGAATTAGGAATCAGACCAAAATTCATTTCGGTTATAATAAATTAACCATTTGATAAAAATCAGACAAATAACTAGAAAACCGGTCAATTAAACTGAATATTGGGATCCAGTCACTATTTGAATGATTGGACGAAATTCCAAAACTTAATTCATTAAAAAAAATTATTATATAATAAAAAAGTTACCTAAGAGATGACAACACATTTACCCATTTTCATATCCCATGGGTTCTTTTATATCCATTTTCATGAGTCCTATAATTGAAAATTTTCCAATATGTGATCGACAGACTTCAATAAAGCCCACTTGTTGAATATTATATAAGGTCATATGGTGCATGACTACAAAATTAATTATTCAATTCCTATAAATTGCTAAACAATTTTTATTTTTTGCATCTAACAAATTATTTAGTGAAATAGGAATGAGTTTTTAAGTGATCCAACAAATTAAAAACAAGTTTTATATCGAAAAACATACACTTGACATATTTGTATTTATTTTGAATTGTTAGTGTGAAAATTTAATTATATATTGTTGTCAAAATAAAATTAAAATATTTATTTAATATCTCTGATTCGACACTCGTTCGACCTCAATTGAACGTTTTGACACTTTCTCTTTTTCGTGTCGATGTCCGGAATGAGTTTTAGAACATTGGTGTGAATCAATATCGGGAACCAGAATTACAATATTCCGCCACACGGGGGCCCGTATTCATAATCTATTAATAAAGCCAGCCCATAAAGTTCAGGACGGTAAAAAACGCACGAGAAAGAAAGGCTAAACAAGAAAAGTGCATAAACTTTTAGGCTTTTAATTAAAAACTAAAATTTCATAAATCTCCGCTACTGTACGTATTGTTCCTTTTATTCCTTTTTGAAAGTTTTATAGCTAAAATTAAATTTTGATAGAAGTTGATTACGTGTTGAAAAATGGTAGATCCCATAAAATTAATTGTTAACTATTTAGAATAAATTTAAATTTTAATGGATTCAAAAGGGACTTAGATTGATAGTATAATAGTTTAATAAATTTAATTTATTATTGAAAATTGATAAATAAAAAATTGTGCATTTTCTTCTCTGTCGCTAATACTACAAATAAAACTAAAAAAATTTAAAAAAATAAAAAAATAAAACTATAATTGAACTAATCAGATAGAACTTTTAAAAAAAATTAGAAAATAATAAATTTAGGCAATAACACAGCTTTCCTGGCGCACATGTGAGACATTCATCCAATTTAGGTGGCTTCAGAAAAGCAAAAAAAAAAAAAAAATTACTATTTGTACAAGGGCGTTGACACGTCCATCATAAGAAGAGGGGCCGCACCGATTAAGAAAACCCCTTGCTATGAGGAGCGTGTCAATGCCCGGGTACATATAGCACGACCCAAGCAAAAATGGACAAAATATCTTCAACTGCTATTTTATCCGCTTAAAAATAATTAAAAAGAAAATTCTTTTGTTCTCTCTGTCACTAATCAGAGTAAGAGAGATCCGCAAGACTTTCTTTTCTCTTGATAGAGTACCAGACTCTAACCCATGAGCATTTGCGAACAACTGATTTTCAAGTAGGGGATCGTCGAAATCAACATATTTATCCACTTACTTTCAGCTCTTAACCTATTCTTGCACGGACCAGGTTTAGATTTAGGAGCGAAATAAAGCTCAGCATTACCACAGTATTTTTATCAGCAATAGATGGACGTTTGTCTATGATAATCTACAAATTGATATTTTTTGTGATCTCCGTAGTAATACAGATACAAATTTAGTAGAAAATCATCGACGGTGATAGGAAAAGTGATTAATAACAGAAATTATGTCGATAATTACTAACAATATTACCCAGGATAGTTTTCAACCTCTCACAGTATGTAAAAGCGTTCACTCGCTCCCAAATTTCATTTTGTAAAATGCTAAACTAGAAAATAAGTTACATACTGAATCATGTGTGTTCAACCATTTTTTTTGAGAAAATTGTATTTGGGGCGCTAATCTTTTCAAAAGTATAACTAGGTTTCAAACCTTTTCATTTTGATAGCACAGTTCCCTAACATTTGGTTAAACAGACAGCTGAAGAACTTTTAATTGATTTTCATCCTAAATTTCTTTAGTTCAACCACTTTCTCAATTTTAATTTTTTTTCTTTTTTCATTTTACGTATGTGCAAAACTTACATTTCTTCTTTTCCTATAGAAAACAATACAAAAAACAAAGAACAAAGAACAAATAAAAAATAAAGGAATTAAAATAAAAAGAAAATCGATCATCTTGTAATGGACTATTCACATTGCCGCTGCCACTCAAGATGCAAACCCTCAAATGTATACACTTCCTCGAATATTGTAGCAGTCAGAAACCACCACTATATAATATGTATCGATTTGCCAGACATGTACTTGAATACGAATTCTGGCAGTTGAAAATTTAGTTCACACAATGAAATACCCCTTTTATGTATTTTACTTGTATACTTAATATTTTTGTTCTTTTTATATACAAAATAAAGGAAGCCAATTTTCCAAAAAACAAATACACCAATACATAACTTGCAGTTCACTGTACAAGAAGATCTTGTGCAATGTGCATTGAGCTGTGATTTTTACTTCGCATTTGATAGCATTTACAACCCTTTTCTAAATGAACCGACTGAAAAACGAATTCACTGAGATCTCTTGGGGAAAAGGTGCACTTGGCTATTCCACATTTGAAGGGATGACAAGGCGCTGCAATGGCTTTAGAGCCATGGCAAGCTGTGCAAACGAAGGACGCAGACTGGGATCACTGGGAATGAACCCCCCCCACAGGTAATTAGTGTTACGAGAAAACATATAACAATGGAAACATCAGATGTAGATAACTTACGTTTGCCAACATTCCCATATTATTCGTGCCACCAGGGGATCGACTTCCTTGGGGATGTCAAGACGACGATTTTGAAAACCCACTGCACCTACTACTTGCATTGGATTCATTCCACTCCACGGCAACTTCAATGTTGCAAGTTCCCACAATATCACACCAAAACTATATACATCACACCTGTCAAAGTTGACAATTCAGTAAAGCCATGCAGGGGACAACTAATTCGTTAGCCAACAAAAGGAGATTTGTACTCCCTCGGGCATTCCTTGGGTATTATATGAATGATTAAACACTGAAAATGCCATTATTCAACACGTGTCACGCGTAAAACAATCAAACAAATAGGAAGAGATGGAAGTTGGACGTTCTATATTCTCTATGCTTTCAAATACTGGCTGTGATGTGTTATGAGTTCAAATACTCTGGCATAGCATTAGTATTTGCTAAAGCATCCGGCTTCTTATGGGATATCTTTGACTGATTTACAGAAGATTTATATGATTGAGTAGAAAATTTAAATTTATTTACTATTTCAGTCTACTCCTGATGAGACAATCTTGTCCTCCTTTCTATTTTATCTTCTCTCTACAAATAGAAATCTCTTTTCCTACCTAAAAAAATAAAATAAAATTTTCTCTTTTCCTGCCTAAGAAGAACAAATAAACAAGTTATGATTTTTTGAAACCAACACTTCGTAGATGTGTAAATACTAAAATGAACAGAAAATAGAGGAAATGAAGTTAAACACAACTTATAAATACAGCAAAATACCACAGCAGAAGAAAAACATAAAGCAATTTAACTCACTTCTCATTTGAAAGTTCATTTCGGAGAACTTCTGGGGCCATCCATTCAGGCTATCGAGGCAAATACTAGTTGGTTAGAAAATTAAAGAAAGGCACAAAAATTAAACTAGAAAAAACTGGGAAATCATATCCAGTAATGGAGCATACAACTATTTTCTAATCACAAGTTTATAAACCTCACCGTTCCTCCAGTTGACTTGGATGACAAAAAAGTGTTGTGCTTCAGTCGTGACAATCCAAAGTCACCCACCTGCATTCTCACAAGTTAAAAAACTAAAACATTTGAGTTCAGTAAAGTAACCACTAGTTAGCCAAGACCTAAACAAAATGCCATTTAATATCGACTTGTTATTCTGTTAGATATGAATCTATTAATGAATGTCTTCTGGAACTCAAATAAGTAACCATTCAAATGCCTTGAAGTTTTAGGCACACTTTGAAATTGTCACCCAAGAACATGGAAAATCATTTTTGAAAAATATCATATATCACATTCAAACTCAATTCATACAGATTGATAAAGTGGTATGCCAGAGTACCAAGTCAAGTGACATATACCTTGACATTCCAATTCTTATCTACCAAGAGATTAGGCGACTTCA